>NW_008631342.1:0-5782 GCF_000691845.1 Merops nubicus | reverse complement strand
AAATGATTCTATGATTCTATGACTCTTAAGTATCTGCTGGGACGAGTGAGTATCGACTGATGGCACCCAGAGCTGTTTGGGAATTTTCTGATAAAGATTTTCAGTATTGTGGCTGATGACCTGTGTAAACAGAAACTTTTTTTGTGGGAGCCTGTTCTGTGTAAGAGTTCTCTGGTTCAGAATGGAATTTCTGGTCAAATCTGAAAAAGAGGCAGAGACTGTGAAGCCGTTCATGATAGCTGCCCTCTTAAATTATGTACTTTGAAGCTATGCTCTTCCTGATGCAGTTTTAAGTATCCTCAGCATCAAACTTAGAGTGGTGCTCGGGGCACTGCCATGTTGAAGCTGGTTCACTGTTGCATACATATTAGTTCATATTTTAGTACATGTAGAATATATCCCTGACACTCAAGTTCTGAAATGCAGTTGAATACCTTAACCTGTACAGCCATCTTAGCCATTCTCTGGCTCAATCACTAGTTTCATTACTCGTGCAATCCAGAACACCTCTTGCAGGAATCTGGGAACAGTAGACCCCAATACAGCCAGCACACCTGTAATTAGTGTGTTTAACTGGGACATCAGAATTTGGCATATCGGCATAACTCAGATGTAGAAGTTTGGATCCGTATTTCCCTCATACTAGTCTATATGCTTGCTGATGGGGCCATTGGTTATTCAGGGGCAGAAGTAATATTGAGACTACATGTGTAGGATTTATTACTCGTAAGTGCAGTTTCTTTTTTCACCCTGTCTCCCAAAAAGCATCAGCTTTGTGGGAGATAAAAAGCACTTGTAAAATTGACTGTGATAAGTAATTATCCACAGGGCTACTTATCAAGCAAGGCTGAGAGGTCTTTTTGCTTAGCAACTCATGCTGAGGTGAAAAGAGAGTTCAGAGCAGCAAAAGCATACTAAATCCTTTTTCTTTTGTCTTCTTTTTAAGCTCTGGATGTATTTTGGGAGTAGGACTTGTTCTGTCACTTATGAGTTACAGTAGCCAAACAGAATCAAGAGTGCATGTTGCCACTTTGTTGCGAAAACTCTGCAAATACGTGGACAGCAGTGAGGACCAGAGCAGATGGGTCCAGGAGGTATGACCTGTTTTGTGACAAGTTTTTAATTTTCTTTTTACTTTGCTGCCCCCCTTTAGTAACAATAGACTTTTAACCAAAGCTTTGTATCTGTATTACTAGAATGCTTGGCTTCTATTATTTCCTTCACTATATGTGAGTTTATAACTGCTGAAGAAAATCGCACTAATAATAATAATAATAGAATAACCTATTCTTCTAACATTAGAACACAGTCATGAAGAAACTACCTGCAAACATAGCGGACAACATTCTTCTAGTGACTCTTTAATATCATAACCTCAAATTAAATTGTTGAAAGTTGGGTCCCGAGTAACCGTGGGTATAGGTCTGTCTTATTTACAGTTGTTTACTGCTCATCTAATCTACTAGAAAGCAGACAGCAAGTTACTCTTGGAACCTTAATGCTGATAATTCTTGCTTCAGTATGCCTCTTGTTTCCTTCTTTCAAAGCTGCTGTGACAAGCTAATGTGAATGCTGCTCTTGTTAATGGTGCTATGGCCCCATTTTATGTTCTCTTTATAACTGTGTTTTGAAGGCTTAAACTGAGCTATGCTAAGTTTGAGCAAGCATTTCAGTTTATTTTGCCAAGACATGTCCTCTAAGTTTTGACATGGTCCGTGCGCTAAGTCTGTAGACTTGTTGAGGTAAAACTTGACAAGGAAAACTGATTAAGTTGCAGGAGTTTACAACAGAAAACAAGAATTGTAATAAGCGGGTATCTTCCACACAAAAAACAAACAAACAAACAAACAAACAAAAACAAAAACAAACAAACAAACAAAAAAAACCAAAAAAAAACAAAAACAAAAACAAAAAAAGAAAAAAAAAAAAAAAAACTGTACTTGATGTATGTAAGCCTGCAGCAGCTGAACAGCTGAGTTTCCTAATCCTCTGTTTCTCCTAAGGGAGTTATCAAAAATTGTTAGTATTACTCTCTTTTTCCCTCATGGTACTTCTTTGAAAGTTCTTTATTAAAGGTATTCTTTAATGAAGTGTAATTTTTTTGGCAATACGAATGTATTGAAGGATTGAAGGTTAGCCTTTTGTGGTTTATTGTTCATGCAATAAAGTTACTTGCAACTGTGAAATGATTTATCTCTCCTGTGAGATCTCAACTTGCTTTACTGAACTTAAGCGTGGTTGAAGACAGCAACTTCTGAGATGAAAGGCAGCAGCTGTTTAACGTCATGAGATAGCTTGGGAGGAGAAGCAGCATTTTCCCTTTTCATTTAAATCTCTGTAAGGGATTGTGCAGATAATTACATGCATAAAATCTGGTCAGCACCCTAGGATGAATACTACTGTATTTGAGACGCACAAGAGGCTCTTTCAGAGCTATAAATGGCTGGGATATAACCCTGGACTTGAGAGGTAACTTTGGCCTGCTGTAACAAAAGGTACAATCTGGGTGTAACTTGCTCCAGGTCAAGTTGTCAGTCCTGCATGGTAGGTAGGTGTTACAGTCTACTCTTGTTATAGTCATGTGTTGTTCTGTTGCTCAGCTTTGGTACAGAGGAGTTTAAACAGTTGGCACAGTTGCCTTGTTGAAAGTTAGGACTTCACTTTCTTATTCTCCATGTGTAAGGCTGAAGAATAGAAGAACAGTGTTGCTTGTGAATCCTTCTGCAAGGACATGAAGCTAGTGTCATGCACTGTGCGAGAGAGACAGTTCTAGTACATTCTTCTCTTCTGCCCTTGTGGGTCTGCTTGTAGCTCTAACAGGATCACAGCATGCTGTGTGTGCTCCATGACTAATGATCAGATAACTTGTGTTGAGACAAATAACTACATTTGTGTGAAACTTATGGGTTTTAGTTGTATTAATTTAATGTTAGCCTCAGCGAAGAATGTTTCAGAGAGGGAATAAACACTGTAAAGTATAAATTGAAATTGTCATGGCTTTTTTATCACACTGGCACATTACTCCATGTACACGTTGCTCGAATGAATTTGATCAGATGCTGGTTGACATTTTTTTTTTTTTTTTAGGTACTTGCCTATTCAGTGGCCTGTTCCTGTGTCTCTGCTTTCAGTGTTGGAATCATAGAAGCAGCTGAGGCTGAGGAGGCCATGAACAAGATACGGACCTTAGTAGAAAATAATCAGCAGGTCATAATTTGGTGTTTGGGCTTTGCTTCAGTTCCTGTTTTCATTTACCTGTTTAATACTGGATACTGCTTTACCCAAACTGTAATTCCAAGAAAATGATATTGATCTACTTTCAACATTAACTAGCATTGAAAGTGTTTTGCATCCTGTACAATTGCTAAGCCTACCACTTGGTCCGTCAGTGTGTTGTCTACAGGCGTATCGCAACTACTGGACTGTGAAATAAAAATAGATTTTATATGTTTGCTTGCATTTAGAAGGGAAGTTGGTACTTTTACGTTCATGTCGTTAGTCCCTGCCAGTTCTTGTCTCTTTTACAGTACCTTTCTTCAGATTCTTTTTCTTGGTAGAAAAATACATCTACATCTGAAGGCTAAGGGAAAGCAAAATTAGAAGAGCACAGTAGATGTATTTTTCTACCAAGAAAACTGCCTGTCTATCTCATCCCTAGTGTCCTAGGGTTAGTCTCTAAGAATGCCAAAAATAATCTCCATATTTCACTGCATGTTCTTTTTTGTTAAATGCTTGCCAGAAAAAAAAAGGAACATGAGAGATGAGGTGGAAGGCAGCCGTTTGAATCAAAGCCTGCTATTATGCTGTTTAGAATTTTAATCTGGAAAATAGGAAGTCAAAACAAACTACCTTTGCTACAGCTTTTATCTTGCTATCAGAGAGTCTGCTCTAAAATAAAGGCTCCAGAGCAATCTATATGCCCAAGATCAGTATTTAATCTCAGAAAATCACTTGACGTGAGAAAATATTTGAAACAAGAAAGCATCCAGTATTTTAGACAGTAACATTACTTCTAAGTATTGGAAAATACTAAATATTTGAGTAATATTTCAATAATAAATACTAACAAGATACAGAATCCTTTGGAAGATCTGGTATTTAATGTCTCTTTTACCTTACAGATCCACGGTTTTGCTTTAGCTCTGGGTGCTATAGTACATGGCTTGTCAGTTTGTGGTCATGGGAAAGCTGAAGACCTGAGTAACAGACTAATGCCAGCCTGGATAAAAACCGTGCTTGCAGAGGTAAAAGGCTTTGAATGCATATAGGTTTTTTTGTGGGGGTTGGGGTGATTTTATCTGAACAGTAGGGACATATTTTTTCTTGCTTCTGCAGGAATGATGTTAGGCAAAGTTAGGACTATCTGGACATGCTATTCAATTTATATTTGGATGAAAAATACATCCTAGCAGAACAGTGATTACAGTGCCTCAGTTGTAATAGTTCTTATTTATCTTGTTCTAACAGAAAGTAGAGTGTTTGAAATCAAACTCTAAACTCACACATTAAGCTTGCAGCTGAAGGTAAGTAGCAATAAAGGAACAGTGTTTCAGAGTTGAGCCTCACTGCCATGTTTAGTGGAATACAGGCTGTGCTAGTAGAAAGTGATTTGTCGGGGAGAAATGCATGATCATTTCAAATTGGGGGTGGGGAGGAGCTTTCATTCACAAAAAGAGGGGTGAATAATTATCCAGCATGCTGGGATCTGAAAAGATTGTTTGGATGAGAGGTTGTACAAGTGAACAGCAGTCACTGTTTTTAAGAAACAAGTGTTTTGTCCTGCATTAGTGTTATGTGACCACACTGGCTTACTGAAACTTCATTATACTTCCAGGGTTCTCCAACAATGCAGCGTCTGGCTGCTGTCAGTGGGCTGGTTGCACTGGTGGGCTCTGAAGGAGGCATGATACAGGTGAGAGCTTCCAAGCAAATGATACCTTTATCTCTTCTAGAAATCTGGTGAGGAGGCAAGACAGAAGGGCATCCTCTGCATCCTTATAGCAGTGGTTATATACCAGAGTATCCCATTTATGCAACAGCGAGTCATGTTGAGTATGAAGCAAACAGGACAGAATTACAGTGTTTAAAATGGAAACTGTTCCATTTCCCCATCATACTGTGTCCTGGTTTGGGGCTGCCTATGTGCAATGCCATTGAGAAAGAGTTTGCATCTGTGAAGACCTTCTCCTTTTATCTTACACTCAATTTCTTTTCAGCACCTGTTTCTCTGGTTTTGTTGTTTTGTGGTTTTTTTTCCTTTACAAAAGTCACAATGTTGGTTTTTTTTGCCTTTGGCAGCTAAAATCTGAGAGTGTTCAGTCCTCCCAGTTTCAGAGTAAGCTGAATGAAGTCATTAGAACCCTTACACAGGTAAGAAGGCAGCCTCTGTTCCCTGCTTTGGATAGTACACTGCGGTTCTGTGACACCTTGCCAAAGCTGTTTAAAGAAACTGCTTGATGTCTGTGTCCAGCTTTAATGAGGCAATGCAGGGAAATTTGTCTAACTAGTGGTTTATCTCAACAGGTAATCAGTTTTTCGGGGCAGATTGGCCTTCAAACAAATGCAGCAGCACTTTTGGGACACCTTCATATGTCTGGTTTGTCTTCTGCACAGAACAGGGCGTCTGGTAAGATGCTTTGTTATTGCTGCTTAAAGAACATACAAAAGCAGCACCTAGATAAAAAGGCAGCAAGGGACACATGAGATAGTACAGGCTGGACATTGCAGCCCTCTTAGGTAAGATGACAGCCTTTGAATCATAGAATCATAGAATTGTCAGGAT
>NW_008631341.1:0-1457 GCF_000691845.1 Merops nubicus | reverse complement strand
TTTTTCTGTTTGTTTTGTTTTGTTTTCAGAGTTTTCTGCCTCTTACAGTCTGGAAGATAGCTTGAGCAGGGCTTGTGTCTGCAACAGCCATCCCTGCTTGGTTCTGCAGGCTGCTGAAAAAATGGCTTGGACAGAGGAAAGGTGCCTTGTGTGTCTCACCCAGGGGTTCGGACAGTTCTGCTTTAACAAAGAACGTGGGTTAGTGTCAGCCACCATCCTAGTACTGGGAGGCATCTGCTGTCTTTCAAGAGGGAAAAGTAAGGATTTAGTTTCTTCTCAGAAGGGCAGTACCCCTGGGGAGAAAGAGAGAGGGAAGAGTTATGAACCTCATCCCACTGATGTACAAGCAGGGACTGAACTGGGCAAGTACAAGTAAAATCTCTTCAGTGCTACCTCTTGTCATTTCATTTACCTGGCTCCTCACCCACCCTGCAATTCTTATTAACCTTGTATTATTTGGTTTAACTAAAGCATCTGGTAGTCTATTACATACTTCAGGGAAATCCAGAGAGGTGTTGCCTGCTCTAAGCCCTCTGTACAGAAAACCAATTATCCACAAAATTTACCAGGACAGGCTGGCACAATGGATTTTTGGTAACTATCACCTTTTCAATTTACTTCCATATCTTCAAGTATTCATCCTTCAGAGTAAATATGTTCTCAGAACATGTAACTTTAGTAAAGCTTAGCCCCAGATAGAATGAAAGCCACACATAGAAGTATAAATCTCAGGCTCGTTTTGAAGTTTTGTATATTATGTGGCTGTATTTTGTGCCCCTCACATATATTCCTAGTCAAATACATATCCTGGGTGAGCAGAATCTGGTTCTTACGAGTATTTCTTTTGTTCCTTTGGTTTGGTGTATAAAACTCTCTTAATGCTTTCCTACTTAAAATGCGAACGGTTAAAAAAAAAAAAAAAAAAAGCAGCTATCATGCTAAAATGCCTTGCAGAAGGCAGTTTGGTTTGTTTTTTTTTTTCCTCAGGGCAAGCTTGAGTGCTTTTCGGCAGAAGTCTGTGTACCATGGAATAGCAGCTGGTAAGAGGCTGTAGGAAAGCTCCGTCTGCTGAGTGGAACATGCCTTCGTGTCTGTAAAAACCAACCTGCTTTAGCCATACTTTCTTGGAGAGAGAAAAAAAACAGAGATAGTTGACACTTCATCCACGTTTTGAAGAGACAGTGTGCACGTTTGTGTCTCTTATTCCTCCCCAAACAATACTTGTCCCTGACCGAAGAGGATCCATGGATATCGGGAGCTCGGTGTCTCCACCGATCCCATTTCTCAGCCGCCGGGGGAGAGGCAGCGGCTGTTCACCCGCCTCCTTGCCCGCGGGAATTCTTTGCAACCCTGGGAGCGCCCGTCCCTTTGCCAAGAGGAAGGAGACGGCCGGGGCCCTTCCCGCCCCACTCGGGCCGGCTCTCGGCACAATGGCGTTGCCGGGGGAGGGGATCCCC
>NW_008631340.1:1331-2846 GCF_000691845.1 Merops nubicus | reverse complement strand
TGCTGCGGGGAGCGGGTTCTCTCTGCTCGCTCCCGGCCGATCCGCAGGTGTTTTGCGGACCTCGCTGGCAGACGCTCTGGTCTCTGCTCCTTTGCCGGGCATCGCTGCCTTGAGGTGCGGGTGAGCCCCGCTGCCCTCCGGCACATGGCACCGAGGAGCGTGCCCGGACACTGGCTGAACCTCTATTGCAGCCGGACTGAGCCGAATGCAAACGGGTCCCGGCAAGCGGCGGAGAGACGGGTACAGACAGGCGGATGTCATTCCGTGGGGATCAGGGCAACGTGCCGTGCGTAGGAGTGACCGGCTGCACAGGGGGGTGGGTGGACACGGTGGATCAGAAGCTGCAGAGGAGTTTGTCATGTCGTCCTGGAGCTGCCAAAAACACGAAGCCTCCACAAGCAGACATAAAACCCCACCTGAGCAAGGGTAGCCGGAGAGGATGGATAAATAGGGAGCATACTGTGTGGTGTGTTCCGTGTCCATTCATGCTGCCCATCACAGCTGGGATCAGGCTTCATCTGTGCTTTTGTTCAGGTACCACATCCATCTCCTTGAAGAGAGGTGTGACTTGGGGCAGGAGAGGGGGAGGGCAATACAGGGCACTCATATCCCAAAGTGTGAGGGGCTGCTGGCAAGTAGAGCCTTGTCCATGTTTGTGGGAATGGAGAAAGAAGGACAAAAAACAGCAAGCAAGGGAGCTTTGGAGCTGGAAATGGGTTGTAAGGAAGGAGATGAAGCAGGCAGTGGATCCCAAGCTTGAAAGAATAATTGAGATTGTGGTAGAAGGTCAGAAACAGCATGACCCTGCTGATCCTGCTTTCAGGCAGAAAGATGGGCCTACTATATCTTTCACTATAATACAAAATTTGGGCACAATCTTGTCATACTACTGGTCACATACAACAAAACCTACAATTTGTTTAATCAAAGGATCAATTCCCTGGACTACTGTAATGGAGACAAATGTGGCTGAAGGAGAATAGTGTCTTGTTGTTTTGGCAGTTATCTGTCACGGGAAAAGCTGTTCAGACCCAAGACATGAACTGACACGACACTTCACATTTGGTTGTTACAAAACAAACAAACAAAACGCTGACTGTTTGCAGGGTGCTTGAGTTTAGGCATTCACCTGAGAAAGTTCCTGCCCTTCACTGAGACAGACAATGTCCACAGATGCATCTGGACAGTGCATCTTTTCCAGATGTGTCAAATCCTGCTCTTGCACAGAACATCTCTCTGCCGCGTGCACTCTGGAGCACAGCTCTCCTCTCACGTGCAGCCTGTGCATAGGGGCACCTCTCATATCTCAGGGGGTCAGCTGTGCCTGTGCCTTAGGAGCTCTGCTTGCAGGCCCGGTGTCTGCCGGCTGTGCTGTGGAGGGCGCCGAGTGCCCCCTTCCTGCAGCCGGGTGACATGTGCTGTACCAGGGCAAACTCCTGTGGCCACATTCCCTTCCTGGCAGTCACTCGTCCTGCGGGCCTGACTGCAGATCCTTCCCTGGGTAGCCATTAACTG
>NW_008631340.1:0-1318 GCF_000691845.1 Merops nubicus | reverse complement strand
GGCTGCTCTTGGAGCCGCGGTGCCCGGGCAGCGCCAGGCGGGCGGGGTCCAGCTGCGCAGCCTCGTCTGTCTCTGCCCCTCACAGCACAGCGTGGAGGACACGGCAGCCGAGTGCGAGAGGCTGGGAGCCAGCGTTCAAGCCTTCGTGGTGGACTGCAGCAAACGGGAGGAGATCTACAGCGCTGCAGAGAAGGTAGGGGAGAAGGGGCGGTCGGGAGAAGGAGACAGCAGGGACTGTAGGCAAACCAGGCGAGCCCTTGTGACCTCCCCGCTTCTGGCTGCTCTCGGCACGGCGAGCAGAGCAGCGCTTCTGAGATGGCAGCCAGTCTCCTCCTCCCCGGAGAGGCTTCAGCGTATCGCGCCTCGGCGCCGCCTTTGCCCGTTAGACTGGCAGCCCCCGCAGGCACTTCTGCCTTTCGGTGTCCCGAACAGCCCCCAGCCAGCACTGGGGACACGGGACACGTCCCACTGGAAAGGACACGGCCCCGCTGGCTCCAGAGGGGCTGTACGGCCACGGGGCGGCTGTGACTGCACAGAGCTGCCGTGTCTGTGGGCAGCGTGTGCAGACCCTGGCGGGGACTGAGGGAGAAGCCCCAGACCCACACCTGACTTCACGTCACCTCTGCACCGTCTGCCGGGTCTGGAAACGTGGCACAGTCTGCCTGCCCCTCAGAGAAACGATGTCAGGGGTTAATTGTTGCTCCTCTTCCACAGCCTGGCTGTTTCTGGAGAGCGACAGACGCTTTTCTGTTTGTGTTTTCCTGTCCAAAAGGTGAAAAAGGAAATTGGGGATGTCTCTATCCTGGTGAATAACGCCGGTGTGATCACAGCTGCCGACCTGCTCTCGACCCAGGACCACCAGATTGAGAGGATGTTTGAGGTCAACATTCTTGCTCACATGTGGGTAAGGACCCGCTGCGTTACCGCACGTGCCGGGGCGAGACGCTGCCGGCGTTGCTGCTGGCTTCCTGAGCCATCCCTTGGGAAGGCAGGTGCCAGTGGCACCAGCTGGGCACAGGCCGGGTGCCTGTGGCTCTGGGAGTGCCAGGTGCTGAGCAGCACACAGCAGCAGCACTCGCTTAAGGAAGGGCAGCCAGTCAGTGCTGGGCACGCTGCAGGAAACATTCTGTTCTCTCTTTCCTCCCGCCTGCGTTTTTGCCTCTTGGTTTAACCAACCTCCCAGACCACCAGAGCTTTCCTGCCCAGCATGATGAAGAACAACCACGGGCACATAGTCACGGTGGCTTCGGCAGCGGGTCATTTTGTGACCTCTTTCATGGTGGCTTATTGGTAAGTGATTTTAAAATGGCCTCTCTTC
>NW_008631339.1:0-1771 GCF_000691845.1 Merops nubicus | reverse complement strand
ATGATTCTATGATACCTCTGACCTGCACAGTGCACATCCTTCTCTAAGCACTGTCCAAAAAGCAACAAAGGTTAACATTCTGTAATACAGACACTTGACTGTACTGAAATATCTTTTAACTTGACAACATTAAGCAAATAAGACCATGTCTGCTTTGAGCAATTTATGTATCGCTGTACCACATCTGCAGTTTTGTTGGCACATGCTTTAACTCTTCTTCACAGATTGCACCCAGAAATTCAACCACAGACAAATAAATCACAACTTTCTGCTTAGTTATAGCTATGCTAACTTGCCACTAGCCACTACTGAGTTTTAAGAATCAAAACACAGAAGAAAGCAATCTACAGGAGATTGATAGCACATCTACAGGAGAGTACAAATAACAGAAGATTGGCCTGCAAAGGAGTTTCTGCCTGGTGTATTCAACACTTTGTCCTTATTAAGGTTATCTTTTATGCAGAGGTGAAATACTGATGGCTTCTATACAATTTCTTTACTTGAAGTCAGGGCTTAATTCCCATCTAACAGACCTTGAAGAACCACAAACCAAAAACCAAGGCAAAACCATGAATAAGAAATTGCAAAATTGTTACAAGTTTTTGCTCCTTAGCCACCTTTCCAAGATTTTCCCCATCCTCTCTGATTCCTGATTCCAGAAGTGAATATCTGTTGATGTTTTGAACTACCTGATCAGAGCTTTGCATTAGTCAAGAGCAGTGGTTGTCTCAGTGAACTGTAACTGTTGCACATAAAAGCAGGGCCAAAAAATGATGGACATCCTGGCAACAGAAATTCCTAAAATCAGATTGAATGCAGCAAAAACAGTACTATAATAAACAACAGAGTAATGCTCCAGATAACATCTTAGTGGTCCTCTGGTAATTCTCCAAATTACAGATGTCAATGGCTGATAAAAGCATTCAGGTAATAGATGGTTTATTGTATCTAATCACTGCAACTCAGTTAATCTAACAAATATTTGGTTTTATATTACTGGAATCAATTGCTCATTGGACAAAAATTAAAAACCACTAAACCCTTCTGCTGAGTTTAAGCTTAATTACAGTCATGCAGACATGCATAGAATCATCCTGAAATAACAGTCCAGGATTAAAATATGAATATGAAGCATTGTCATCAGATTTTAACATAGTTTGGTATTTCTTAAAATTGTCTCAGATTATATAAAATATCTGTTTTCTATTTGCAGTTGTTATTTTGCCAGGAATTAATCAGAAAGTTAAATTACAGCTAATAGTGGTCGTCTTTCTTCCAGCACTTCTAGTGTTAATGCCTAATGGTTTCTAAACATAAAGCATTATTTCCTTTTTGTCAGTTCCACAGATTCAGAAATGGCCAGCGCTGTGAAACCTGCCCGTATTCTGACAATAGTCCATATGATACAAAAACTAGGCAAAGCTCTCCCACCTAAAAACCACTCAGTGACTGCAAGTGCCAAGAGAGCAGGGCTCCTACTGCCAGAGCTCAGAAAGAGTAACGTGCTGCAGGCAGCCCCCACCTCAGAGGGCTACACAGTAGTAGCTCAAATCTAAACCCATCGAGTCCAAAAGCCAGCGTTCACTAAAAACCATCACCCATGAAAATGCCACTCCTGACTTCAGGAGCTCAGGAACCACAACTGCCTTAGACAGTTCAGCAACAAGGCCTGACCCAGCTGTACACACCTCACTACGTGTGCACTGCTGCCTGCTAGTGAACAGAGTGCTTGGCCAGGGGGAGCTCTGCTCTGACCCCACACCATTGCTCT
>NW_008631338.1:1672-14457 GCF_000691845.1 Merops nubicus | reverse complement strand
TGCCATTGAATACTGAGACAAAAAACTCATATAATAAACAAAATCTAAAATCTAAATCTAAATCTAAATAGAATTAAAACAATGAGGGTGTAAAAGGTAAATGTGATCAGAAAATGCATCCCACAGTATATTTCCAGAAGAAAAATTACTTGGTAATAACTGCAGAGACAGTAGCAGACATCTTTGTAGTGCCTGTTGTACAAGTTGGAGAAAGATCCAAATATCAACAGACACCAAAAGAGATCCCTACAAATAAGATTAAAAAGAAACAGATTTTATTATCCTAGAAACTGAAGACTGATTATGAAATATACTAGCATACAATTAATAGTTTAATTGCACAAGGAACATGAAAGAAAAACAGACATTGTAAACAACCTAGCAAATTCTGTAACAAAAAAAACCCACAAAACAACAACAACTTGTTTTTTGCTCTTGAGGTCACAGAGGTGGACAATGAGTAGGATTTGAACTACCAGAGAAGTCCTGAAAGAGCGCTCCAACAAAATGTCAAGACATAAAATTAAAAAAAAAAAAAAAAAATAGAAAGCATAGCAATCTCATGGACAAGATTGCATGTCTGCCAGAAAACAAACCCAAAGATTCATTATTCCTATGAAGTTTTTTTTAAGGAGAATTTCTTCTCTGATACAGTCTTAAAAAGCCAGTTTTCTGTAGAAAAAAAATAAGTTTTAAAGAATTTTGGATAAGGAGAGTCAAATTGTATTCCTTAATATGTTTCTCCCCACCTATTTCAGAATCACAACTGTTTTGTAGGAATGCAGAACAAAACTTGTGAGAAAACTTAAAGATGATGAAATTATCTAGTCATACGTGCACAGTCCTTATATATGTTTATGCACACTGTTTCATTAAAATTTGAAATAGAGTGTTTATGCACAAAGACACATTACCTTCCCTAAATTTTTCTGTGGGAGCATGTTACGTACTCTGCAATCTACAAAAGCAGTGTGTGCTGGTCCTTGCTAAAGATTGAGATGCAGGGTTTAGAAAGCAGCCAAGAATTTATTTCACAAGAACCTTTGCTGTCTAAGCACTGTTGCAAGTGTTGTAGACTTACAGGTTGTTCTTTTCACAATGCCAGAAGAGGTGGTGTTATGGCCAACATACTGATGGCAATGGAGGGGTTGGGAACTTGTAGAAGCTGAAGTCAGACTATTACATGAAGGCTAAGGGATCTACAGCTATATCAACCAACACTGGCTGCAGTGTAGCTTCACCATCTTTTGCCAGATGAGATTGGCAAAAATCTTAGAGGATATATCTTAATATATCTTATTTAAAGATGATTTGGAGACAGAGAGGTGAAACAGTACTGCCCAAGGGCTTATGTTAAAATCTGTATAGTTATCTCTAATTCTCCCATGCTTTAAAACCATTTGTTGTGGGAAAAAGGAATAAATTGAAGTGTGAAGCATGAAATAGTGATCAAACTGGACTCAGGTATACTTGATGCATTTTTGTTCCTATGAAAAATGAACAATTTCAAATCTACACAGCTTTCACCTTCTGTTTAAATAAAGCACTACTCCATTTGCCAGGCTTTAATGAACAAGGTGGTGTTTGGCATAGAAGGTTAAAGTAAAGCAGTTGTCTTGAGAGATTTGTTTCCATAAATAAAGTAAATCTCAAATTGGATTTTAAAGTCAAAGAATGGAAGGAAGAGATGAATGACAGTGATGCATGCATTATGTCTACAGTCCCTCCTAAATCTACCACCTTGTGGCATCTGTGGCCTGGCATATCTGTAAACAGCAGAAATAATTACCTTTTGTATCAAATTATTTAATTGCATTTCCCCTCAATGGGCATGAAATGCTTACAATACTTTATTTGTCAGTGTTAAGAAAAGAGAGAGCAGAAAAATCTGCAGTGAAGACAATACTTGAAACAATGGCAGTTACTTTTCTGTCATTTTATGGGTTTGCTGCTTCTGTCTTACTCACGGTATCCAAGCCCATTTAAAAATATTCATCCTGCTACTTTTGCTGGAAAGGATGGTCATCAGACCCAGAGCTGAGCTGCTGACCACACCTGAGGGGTAGAAAATTGTTGACCTTTGAGAAGCTCTTGTCCTCTGGAGCAATTGTACGTCAGCAGGGGTGAAGTGTGGCTCTGGATGAGTTTCAACACCCAAGTTTTCTGGCAGCCTGTGAGTCAAATCAGGGAGGCTCACATGCTAAAATTATTCATCAGCTTTACCCAAAGGTCCTCAGGTTAAAGGTTATGATCACTGCATGCCATCTTCTGGATTGTGTAAATACATCCAGAGTGTGTTTCACTTTTAATTTAAAAGAGTATTTCTTCAGTTAATGAGAAATCTCTTTCCAAAATATTAACATTATGAATGCTACCAATCCATTTTATTGTGTACAGAGTTAATAATGTGTGCACACAGTCCAAAAGCAAATGAGATGACGCATCTCTTCCCCAGGGAGCTTTTGCTCTGGTTCAAATACAAAGTGTTTCAGACATGGGCAGTACATGGTGTGCCAGCACAAGGTGTTTGGAGGAGAAGTAGGAACTGGCCTGTTCTCGTTGTTCTAGCTCTGATGGATGTTCTCTGTGTACGTTCTGATTTCCTCATTAATGCTGCAAGAGTGTCAGAGCAAAGAGGAATTAGTAGTTCCTCTCTTTTTTGGAGAAGCATAAGAAGTAGTTGAGGTGTAAGGAGAACAGGAGGTACTACTGGTCAGCATTTTACTCTGGATAGTTACATAAAACAGCATGGACACATCCCTTGCAGATTTTTCTCAGTAAAATCATGGAGTTGATGAGCATGCCAACTTTCTAATTGCAATAATTAAATGAATAGTTGTAAAGTTGGATTCAGAACACAGATGAAGTTCTCGGTTTGGTCTTCAGGCTTGTAACATCTCATTAAATTAGAAAGAGACGTGTAAGTTAAGACAGAAAGTTTCATGTGTGTATACAGCATTTGCATCCAAGTGTGTACCACAAAACAGAAAGAGACAGCAAGAGAGAAAGAGAGAGAGACAAAGGTAGGAAGGAAGGAAGGAAGGAAGGAAGGAAGGAAGGAAGGAAGGAAGGAAGGAAGGAAGGAAGCCAGCCCATATTGTACAACTTATATTTTTGACTAAATCTGTGTGAGGTGAGAATATCTCTTCAATTATAAGAAGTAAAAAATAACTTGGTAAAATCACACAGGAAGTCCTTATTCAACATTTTGCTTTGCTCTTTCCATTTCTTTGAGTAAATCTGACGTTATAAGCATAACTGACTCTCTGAGGACCTCTTAAATAATTTAAACATGCTGAGCCTCATATTCTACAGGCAAAAGATGCTGACATTATTTTAAATGAGGTTTTTTATACTTAAAATATATTGAAGTACATGTTGAGGAACTGAAGTTTTGCTACCTGTGCTTTTTCTGAGGGCTACTATGTGTAAAACAATACTGGCACTATGGGTAGAATAATGTCCACATGTATAGTTTGTATATTTTGAAAAATATTATTAGGCACAATTCTTTCTTTTTCAAAGATTACCTTGACTTATCTTTTTTACCTTCTGGAAATGTACTAGTTCTGTGTTGGTTTGTTGTTTCGGGGTTTTGTTTTGTTTTGTTTTGTTGGGTTTTGATTTTTTAAAAAATTTTTTCAAGTGGTTGTATGCAATAAAAGACAGGTAGTTTTTAAACTGAGTCTTGTGAATAATTAAAAATATACACGAGGTAAATTACACTAGCTTTTTTTTGAGGGATGCTTTGTCTTCAAGGAAAGTCCAGTTTGGCTTTTCCTGCTAATAGCTTGAGCACAGTACCCTCACTGTTACTTATGCTTGTAACTCGATGCTTTAAATTATTTTTCAAGAGGAGCTGGCCTCTGTCTTACTCTCCCATGTTGTTCTCAGATGTCCTTCAAGTCACAAGTGAGAACATGTAAAGAAGAGACTCATGCATAAAGAAAATTTCACCTGTAAAATATGGGGAAAAATGAGTGGAAGAATTGGCATTTGTGTGGCTTGTTTGTAAAGTTTATTTTTATCTTCTTATGGCTCTTGGATAGTACCAGTTTGACAAATAGATCCCCAGTAAAAAACTAGTAATTCCTGTGTACCAAACCAAAATTAAAAGCGCCCCCAGATTGTTCTGACTCTGCTGCTTGCTAAAACCAAATGTATACTGGGATGGGGCATTTACCAGTTAGCTTATTGATCATGTCTGATAGTGCAGACATGATCAATAATTCCAAGAGTTGTGCATTTCCATATCTAATGCCGTTGCCTCATTTGTGAAGCCCTAGAGATGACAGAAAAATCATGAAAGACTCATCCTGTGCTTTCCCTCAGATTTGGAGATACGCTTAAAGTAAGACAGCTTTTCAAATTGTAGAAGGGTCAGCCTTATTGTGTTTGCCATCTGATTTTTATGACATTGGAGTCTACCTGCTCTACATTTTCAAGCTTTGTTCTGAAACTTGACAGATAAAATTGCCCCCCCCCCCCTTTGTTTTTTTTAAGGTGACACAACTCTGGTGTATTCATTGCCTGACTAGCAAAGACATACGGGATACCTCTGCAGATATAATTTCCACCTTGCAGACAGTGGACCTCCCAGGAGAGAGGAGGAACTCATTTTTCACCTAAATTCAACTGTCAATTTATGTAATATTGTAATTAATGTCCTATTTGGCCATAATTTCACATCTGGAAACTTAAATTCAGACAGTAACAAAGACACCCTGTTTGGCACCTTGTCAGTAGTCCACCAGCTACCCTCACTGATGGTTGCTCATGGAGCTGAGTGTAGCTAACAGGAAACTCAAACTGGGTGTGAGAGAGAAGGAAGTAGAGGCAACATCACTTTAGAGGCTTTGATAATATGATTCCCATATTTCAGCAGATTAGTCATTTTACTTGTACATTTCAGTGAAATACAAAAACATTTTTCTCAGGGATGGTAGAACACTCACAACCAAAGAACTCAAAGCACTTCCCTGTTAATGAAGTTCTCAGACAAGGCAATGGGACATTTTTTCCTCCACGTTTTTCAGGTGTAATGCCCCAAGAAAAAAGACACAATTTTTCTTCAAGCTTTAATGGTGATTGCTGCAAGGTCATGGAAAATATTACATGAACTCTCATACTAACCAATGGCACTTTTTTTCAGTCAGTTTTAGATGCAGCTAATGACTGTTGTCACTTATCAATGGTTGAAGAGAACTAATTTCATCATGGCAACAAATATAATATGCCTGCTGCACGCTGGCTAGACTTGGACTAAACAAATTAAAGAAGCCCTAGCACTGAAGACTGTAAGATCAGTGACCTGTAAACTGCAGCTTTCTGAAGTCATCCAAAAGGGACTTCCACTCTGGTCAGAGCAGTAGAGCTGCAATAACAACGTCTTGGATGGAGCTCACTTTTTTGTGGTGTGCAGGCTAATACCTCATACACATGCACACTCACAAGCAGACACACACAAAAACAGCATTAGCAGAGGTAGCCATTCATCCTGGATACACCATCTGGCACACTAGGATAGAAAGCAATTAACAGTTCTGCATAAGACCCTGATCTTATGATGGAGACAGTCAAATCAAGAGAGTATGCTGAAAATTTTCCTGAAACTCTTGGAAGTCCAGGCAGGGAAGGCAACAAAGAAATTATTGTATCTTTTTGTAATTTATTGAAGCCAGTATTAGAGATGGGAGTAAAGCAAATGTTGTTGCCCCAGGCATGTTTTCAGCGTACTTTATTTTGTTGTTGCTGCTCGGTTCATTGAGCTGGTTTGCTTTTAATGGTTCACTAAGCTTTGACTACTGTAGAGATTATGGTAATTTCCTTTACTGTAGTAGTCTCCTGCACTGGAGCATATGTTGGTGCTTTCAAAGCAACAAATTAGGTAAATATTAATACTGAAAAAAGTTTTCTTAGTTGAGACTAACCCCTGGACTACAAAGTCACAACATTGTTGACTGGCAGATGCCAGTCCAGGAGTATAAGGGATGTTGTTTCTTCAAGAATTATGGTCTGTGTTTTTATATCTGGTGTTTCAGATACCTTGATTATAGATTTTAATGGGCTCTAAATATGTAGAGGTTTGTCTGAATTGGAATAAAACAACAGAGATTTAGAGCCACCAAAACAGTGAGGTTTTGAAGCCAGACTGAGTACACCAAATTTTGTCTGAGGACTAGACAAGCCAGGTGTGTTAAATGTCACTCTTATCTTCAAAAAGGGCAAGAAGGAGGAGCCAGAGAACTACAGGCTCATCAGCCTCGACTGAAATTCAGTCCCTGGGAAGGTGATGAAACAGCTAATCCTGAAAGTCATTTCAAGATTCTTGATGTACATGAAAGTGATCAGGAATATTTATCAGAGATTCACAAAGGGGAAGTCATACTTCACCAACATGAAAACATTCTACAATGACTGACTTGGTGAAAGACAGCAGAGCAGTTGATATTACCTGTCCTGACTTCAGAAAGGCTTTTGACACTCACCTTTCCACAAGACCCTTTTAAAGAAACTGATGAAGTGGGCTGGATAAGCACATAGTGAGGTGGATTGAATGCTGGCTGAATGGTCAGGCCCAGAGGGTGGCGACCAGTCTAGTTGGAAGTCCAGTAACTAACTTTGTCGTATAGGTCAATACTAAGTCAAATGTTGCCCAATATCTTCATTAATTACCTGGATGATGGGACAGAGTGCACCCTCAGGAAATTTGCTACTAACAGAAAACATAGAGGAGCATCTGATGCACTTGAGATTTACCCTGTCATCCAGAAAGACCTCAAAAGGTTGGACAAGTGAGTTGACAGTTCAAAAGTGGAGTTCAACTGAAGTTCAAAAAAGTGAAGTACCAGATAGTACCTTCAGACATCATGAGAGCAATTTTCTGTATAATAACTCACAATGTAGACTCCTTTGCTGGATTTCACAACTCTTGGCAATCAAGCAGGATTCATAGTGTACGGAGATTAACCTTTTTAAATAAAAATTTAAACATGGATTCCAGCAAAGTAAACAGTTTAGCAAGACTTTGAGGATTGAAATTCTGAGTTTTGGTATTCATCCTGTTCAACTATTCAAACTTGCTTCACGTGATCTTGTCTTTCTTAAGAATAATGAGTTAAGTCTAAATAAACCATTAAGTTCTGAGCTGAAGTGTTTCCTGAAATTCTGTAGAGAGAAACGAAAAAAGTTTGTGACTATCTGGTAAGATCACTTTGTTTTGTTTTGTTTTGTTTTGTTTTGTTTTGTTTTGTTTTATGTAGGACAACAATAAATGTGGTAATTAATATGGTTTTGTGGTGACTAACCTGGTTACCCAGTATCCTCGCCCCACTGACTGCTTGTAGGCTTTAGTTTTCATAACCTATACCATTTTTGTGCAGGAATTGTTGAAAGTTTTAAGATTAATTGCTTGAAGAGAATAATTTTTTTTTTTGTTACCCTGTAAAAGACTGAAGCACATTTTTTACTTACCATAAGTGTTGAAATGTATTTCCTCTAAAATTAGTTTGGTAGGTAATATTGTTGATACTGGCCAACATGCTTCAAAATATCTGTGAGTAATTTGGCCTGAATAAATAAAAAGGTAGCCTAGAAAAAGTTATTTCTAATGAAGCCAACTTCAAGAGAATATTCTAGCTGTTTCGAGAGCTACACCAAAAATGTGACTATGAATATGTGGCATAGCTATTTTTGAACACTATTGTATTGTTATTGCAACAAAATACATTTCCTACCTTAATTGAGTATAATTGTCCTAAAGGAAAAGGTAATAGTGAGTCGGTTTTCTTAATCTCAAGGTCTCGAAAAAAACATGAAAGAATACAGGAATAAATGGAATAAGATTCATACCTACTTTTGATATCTTTTGCCGTTTTCCAGCCTGCTTCACTGCTATCCCTAGAACTCTGTCATGATGGGTTTGGATGGCATAATTGCTGCCCTTGTGTCATTTGAAGCCTTTCATTTTATAAAAGAGAAACTACAAACAGGAGGCTACATTCCCTTGTTTTGATTTTAGAAGCAAAAGTTTAAAACAGTGCAATAGGCAGCAGAATTGAGTTTTGAAGCTGCAATGGTGTTGACACTAGATCTTCAGAGATGATCTTGAAAGACTCTCAAAAATGAAATGTATTTAGAAGTTAAATCTGTCCCTTTCTTCTTTCTTTCATTTTTAAGTTTAGCTTTTGTTTTAAAGGTTTAGTGTTCATTAATTAAATGTGTTGTGCACTGAAACATCCTTTCTGCTCAAGCAGGAGTGGATTTCAGTGACTGGTACACCACAATCATGCAAATTTACTGCTTTTCATATTCATAAACTCTACACCTAACATACCCAGCTTCACAGTCTCACTAACACACCTCAAGGGTGTACAACTGAAAAAGGAGGCAGAGTCAGCAACTATTTTACATTACTTTTTTTTTTAAGACTTGGAAAAGTTTCAGAAATTTTAGGAGTGCAAATTATTTCTGCTAAGGGCAGAAACAAAGTTTGCAGAGTCTTCTTAAATACTGACAGAAACAAATTCTTAGTGATTTTTTTCTTCCTGTGGAGGAGCAAGGTATCAGCTTTGCTAGTGCTTTGAAATGGTTGTCAGCACCAGTGCTATATATAAAGATGTTTATTGCTGTTCCTACTCTTCTGTGTTCTTTCTTTATTTTATTTCTGATCTACAAATCTTAGTTATTGTGAGTTATCACAGTGATTTAAATGGGATCAGAATTTTGCCCACAGTCTTTCACTATATACTTTAGGGGAAGGGAATAGCAATTGTCCATTTCGTAAATATCCCTGCACCCTATTCTGAGCCCATTGAAGCTAATGATCTCATTGACTTCTGCAGGCAATGGACAAGGCCATAGATTTTACTGTATCAAATTCACAGATCACAAAAATACAAATTTACAGATGCCTACAGACTCATAGCCCTTACACATAAAATAATACCAAACAAAAGGCTCACCCACTCAAAACCCAAACACAATATCTGACCCAGAAAAAAAAAAAACAAAAAAACAAAAAAACCCACAATAAAGCAAAATCCTTAAAAAAAAAAAAAAAATGCCAAACTTTCATTCACACTGTTAATTAACAAACCTAGTAGCTCCTAAACAAAGTTATGGCATTTATCCATATTCAAATCAAGTTCCAAGGAATTTCTTAAGCAGGCCACAACTACTCACAAAACTCTGATGAGACTAGGTGGAGATGTGTCTGGATTTGTGTCTTGCAGTCTTTACCAAAGGAGAAGTTGCAAAGTCAGGCAATGTTCTCAAATCCTTTTCCACTGTTTGCATCCTTCTGTACTAGATGAGATTTTATTTGAACTTCTAGGGATATGGTGAATCATCCTCCAAGGAGGTTTCTGTGGTGTTCTTCATAGGCTTGGCAGCCCTCAAATGGGAAGCTAAGTGCTATACAGATCCAATCATACTTTTTTTTAAGCAGTGTTGTATCATCCAGATTTTTGTAGATGCAAAATAGTGCACATGAGAAGAGAGTCATGAGCTACAACAGCAAAGTACCATTATTTTGCTCACTGTTGTTTTTCCTTCTGTGTAGTATTCTAGTTGTGTTTGTTCTTGTACTCAACATCAGTGACAATGCCAAAGCAATCTATGTGTTTTGGGCACATGTAATTTAGCAGACACAACATTTCTGCTCTAACAGACTTCTGAGACACATAACTTCTTGATCCACACTGGCCACAGATATGTTTCAATGGTTTCACCTGTCACATAACTGGATCTATTGCACATATGTAGTTCAGTTACACTGTGCTGCATGAAAAGACTGATGCTCTGGATAGCAAAAGAACAAAGGAGTGTAAGCTGGGAATTGCCTGAATTGTTTGTACTGCCCACAAGCTGTAAGATTTAGTACTGAGAACAAAAAAAAACAGCTGAACTGCCTTCTATACGTACCCTCACCACTTACTGACTGGCTTTATGGAACAGCAGCATATTGCAACTGTAACAAATTCTACCACCTCCTTGTTTGCTCTTCCAAATGGTCAGAAGAAGAACATGAGGGAATATCTTCCACATCAAACAGAAAAGATGAAAAATACTCAGTAATTTCAAGACATAACTTATCTAGTTTCTACTGTTTTGATAGGAGTACTCTCCCTATGTTTGATGTATGTAAAGATCCAGTCAACCAGATAACTAAAACATGACTGAAATATGCTAAAATTTAGTATCGGATGTCAAGAGTTTTTGACAATGGACAAGGTACTCAAAAGCAGTTTTAAACAATTTAAGAAAGAGAATGACCATTTCCATTTAATTAAGATTTGGCTCTGAAATCCCTAAAGGAATGCAAGTTTGCCCATATTAGATCAATGCAAACACGTCTCTGTTGTTTCTGTACTTAAGTGAGTTTATTTTGAGCTATCTCAGATATCTATGTATCTATTGAATTATGCAGATGGTTCATAAAGTTTTGTCCATTATCTATCTTTGTAGCTCAGTTGGTTGGTCATATGACAGAACAGGGTTATAAAAACACATAAGCCTCTGAAATTCAATCTACAGGTATTTAATTTTCTTATACAAGGATTTATCTTTTTAATATATAAAAATGGAAAATATGAAAATGGGAGGGAAAAAAAAAAGGTCTTCCCCTTACACACCCACTCTCTTTCACCTTTCATATCCTTCTGGATTAGTCAAATTAATAGATCTAATTAGTCTTCTGACCACTGCTGGTATGATAATCAGGAGGATTTCTAGCTAAAACTTGTTCATTTTATGCTACAAAATTATTTTAATAGATTGATAGAAATGTGGGAAAAGTGTAGCTTGTTGAACAATAGGACTTTCCAATCTGTCTTTCATATCCTAACAATGAGATCTCCAGGTGTAATACATATAAAGTTCCTTTCCCCCTCCACACACACACACACACATATATACAGCACGAAGCTGTTAGCGCTCTAACTTTCAAAAAATTTCATTTACTCTCCAGCAAAGCAGAACAATTCTTCAGAGGCATCCAGATTTTATATTTTTTAATCAGAGGTACAGAGTGATAAATTTTTTGGAGATCAAATGCATTTCACTACATGAAAAAGGTTGTGATAGAATCTTATTGAGGCATTAGATGAAAGAAGTAGAGAAGTCTGATTCAAAAGGAGACCAGATGCAATATAAAATGATCTCCTTGCTTCCAGGTAGAGTGGAAGATGTGAATTTCAAGATGATTGTGACAAAATGCTCTATTTCCAAGACAAAAAGAATAAGATGTAGAAAAACCTGCTACCTTTTGTCTCCTTTTCCATAGGACAAGCAAATACATTCAAATTGTTCATGAAAGTCAGTATTTATGCCATGAGGTATTTGTGACATACATGGACCATTTTCTTTCTCTCTGTATTTATCCTGTTACAAAACACCATGAACTTCGTACAAGCACATGCATGGCCTGGCAATGAATGTCATATTTATGCAGACAGATACTAAGCTTATTCTCATGATGGCCCTGACATCAATGACAGTCAATGTCCTCTATACCATTTCAGTGACATGCCTTCACACTGGAAAAGATGAGCCTTTTACCCACATTACTCACTTTGAGGGTAAATCACCTGATGATTTTAACAGGACCACATTGTTACCATCAGTTCTCATTTAAAATAATCTCTATTAATTTCTACAAACACTCTCTGTATGATATCATTACAAGTGTCACTTAAAGTAGCTGACACTTTACATTTATATGTGGCCTGGTTTTAGCAATGTTTGAACACAAAGGTGAACATGAGGCTAGCCTGCTCCTTCAACTACTCTTTGCTGTTAAAATTAATCTAACAAAAACATTGTAGTTTGTCTGTTGTTTGCATGGATAGTTTTTTTTTTTTTTTTGCCATTAATGTTTTATTCTTTTCAGACAGCAATCAGATTTTACTTGTGATAGCAATATAATAGATTTCATATATAGCAGTTTTCATAGTCCACTGCTTCACAGCTTCACATGTAGAGAAAAAAAAAAGAATGAGAATTTTTGAAATTAAACAGTTTCTCTGCAAATTCCTGGTTGTGGCACTCCTTAGATTTCATATGAACCACTTCTGATGTTATCCCTTTTTGATTTTGGAAAACTAGGATGACATGGAGAAAGCATGACCCAGTGTTTGAAACATTTTGATCCACAGGCTATGGAGATATCCTGCTCTGCCACAGATTTTCTGTTTCACCTTGGCCAAGTCACTTAGCTATGTGTCTACAGCTTCCCATTTAAACAAAAGCCTCACAATGAGTTCAACAGGAATAAATGATCATACTTGAAAAATGGCCGTATTCTTTCCTTGTACTTATATTTCATCTCTGAAATGGAGATTAGAAGCCTATCCGTAACTCACAACAGGTCGTCTACAGGGCAGATCATTTGATCAGCTCCCTTCACATGCCAGTGTTCCCACAGTTTCCAAAGTGGAGTCAGCTCTAAGGTGACTCAAAGAAAAGGCAAATGTGGTGGCAATGCTTTGCACTCAGACAAGTAAATCTGTTCTTGGACTTTAGTTAATATGAGTGAAGATACTCTTACCTAGGATGATACAGTAGATTCGCAGAAGAGATGCCTTCTGTAACAAATTAGAAAGAAAAATGTTAGAGAGCAGGAAATACTTGGTGTTTGATACATGTTATAAGTAAGTAACTTGAACCAATCAATCGTTCTAGTTCAAATGAAGCCAGATGATTAGTCACACCTTGTGCGAAGGACTGCCTGGAATTATTTACTGTTTGGTTAAACTATCACACATTAGTCAAAAGATGTTTTTTCT
>NW_008631338.1:0-1641 GCF_000691845.1 Merops nubicus | reverse complement strand
CACTCTTTCTAGTAGCGGTTGTTCTTCTTCTGTCCTTTTCATTGGTTACATAATTGTGCAGTGCATTCTGCATTAAAGCTTTCATCAAAGGTGGGAACATAAAAATCATACTAACTGTATCAAGTCATACATTTCCTGTGTGTTATGTGGGTGTTCGTCCAGCTTAACAAAGAAGTAATTTAGCAGACTGTTGTATCTGCTTGGTGCCATGGTCAGCTTGCAACTGCCAGACCTTGTTAAATAGATGACAGTAAAATTAATGTGTCATGCCTCTAAGCCCATAGGATGCTATACATACACTCAGTAACTGATAGAACACTTTTATCGATAACTCCGTCTTCTGAAAGTGCTTGTAATCAAATGCATTTTAGAAAAAAAAAATTAGAAAAAGATATACTTCCTTCCAATTTTAAAATGGCTGATTTTAATGTGAGTTCTTATCATATTAACTTTCCTTACAGTCACAGAGATCTGACACCAGCAGTTGCCAAACTGTGATAGTGTTAGGAATCAAAAACTAAGGACAAAGAGAGAACATATTCTGAAAATAAAACCCAGAAGTTCTAAGGGTATTTCTGTTTTGAATCTTATATCTAACAAAACGTTTTACTGCAGCTAGGCTAAAACTAATCAGCTCTCATAATCTGTATTCACAAACTCCAACCGCATACAATGCAACTTTAATTGAGATGTTAAATTGGGAACTGGTTATCTGTGCTACAGCATTAATCTGTTATGAGTTTAACACCCTTCCCCCATCCAAACCTAGCCCAAAATATCTTAATAGATTTTATTAACCCTTCCATTCCATATTTCGGTTTGAGTCTGGGCAATAGGGTAGATTCTGCCTTTTACAGAAGTGCTTATTAAAAGCTGTACAGCATTACATGAAGTTGATTGCCCCACATGAGTTCTATTTAGTCTTGTAATAAATATATGCCAGGTCTAGGGAACTTAAAAGATAGCACAGAGGGTTTGGAGATATATTTCTTTTCTTTTAAAGTTGGTTACTTGTATCCTGAAAGAGTCAGAGCTCATGGCCTCTGAAATCAAATCCAGAAAGTTAATGAGGAAAGTATTAATCTTCTTAAAGAAATTTATAGCTCCCTTTTAAACTAAGTAATAGATTACCTTTAAATCAGTTTCTATAAGCTCTTCTTTGACACTTGAAATTCCATGTTTGTGTGCTGACAGTGACAAGGATTTCTAAATATAGGAGATACATCAAGCTGGATCCTGATAAGGTAAACCACTGGCTTTTCCAATTTGAAAAGTTTGCCAGGTGTAAAATGTTAACTAGTAAAGTCAAGGTAGATGTTTGAGCTGTTGGAGGCATGATACAAACAGCTTTAATTCCCATCAAGCAAAAAGAATTCCACACAGTATGATTTCAAGCACTTACGATGTTCTTTGGGTAGCTTGCACCCACAAAATTCTAGGAACTCTAGCCACTGGTGAACTTTGGTTGCCATATTGTATGTTTGTTAGAGGTTAGAAATAGTGAGACTAGTTCTTCTTTCAGTTATTTCAGACTGATTGAGGAATCCACCTGTTGAATGTTATAAATGAAAACGTTGTAGATAAAGGAGAAACGAGAATGCATATTTTTCTTTCCTACTGTCATGGTTACAGGGGCTGGGA
>NW_008631337.1:0-14645 GCF_000691845.1 Merops nubicus | reverse complement strand
CCTAAATGATTCTATGATTCTAAGAGGGGGATCCAGCCAGATGTAGGTTGGTCACTTTCACCTTGATTTCTTGGAGAGTGATGCAGCAAATAATCCTGAGAAACATTTTCAAATATATTAAAGACGAGAAGGGGTATGTGAGTAGTCACCATGGATTTACAAAGGGGAAATCATACCTGAACAATCTGAAAGCCTTTTACAATCAGGTGATTGCCTCAGCGGATAAGGGGAGATGGGCAGACATTATTTACCTTGATGCTAGCCAGGCTTTCAATACTGTGTCCTTTAACATCCTCATAGACTTATTGATGGAATGTGAGCTAGACAAATGGACAAGGAGGTGGTTGGAAAACTGGTTGAACAGCTGGGCTGATGTGATCAGGTCTGTGATCAGCAACATGAAGCTCAGCTCCAGTCCAGTCACTAGTGGCATCCTCCATACTAGAGCAAATACTATTTACTACCTACATTAATGACCCGGACTTTGGGACAGCATCCACCCTAAACAAGTTTACAGAAGATACAAAACTATGAGGAATGTTTGACAGACCAGATGGCTGTGCTGCTTTTCAGATGACCTGGACAGGCCAGACAAATGGACCAAGATGGACCTTATGAAGTTCAACAAAGGGAAACATGAAGTCCTGCCTCTGGGGAAAAAAAAAAAAATAACCCCTTGCATCAGTACATGCTGGAGACTGACCAGGTGGAAATCAACTTGGCAGAGGTGGCCTTGGATGTCCTGGTGGACAAGTTGACAATAGTGAGCCCTTGCAGCCTTTCCCCTCTGTTCTGCCCTGGTGAGTCATATCTGGTCTAGTGTTGGGCTCCCAGGTACAAGAGAGGCACAGACATACTGGAGTGACTTCACTAAAGGGCCACAAAGATGCTTAAGGGACTGGACCACTGGATATGCAAAGAGAACAGCTTAGGCTGTTCAAAGAAGGTTCTGATACATATACAGATTTATCAATTTGTATAAATACCTGATGTAGGACAGTGAAGGAGAGAGCCATGCTCTACTCAATGGCACCCAGTGGCAGGACCAGAGGCAACGGAATCAAACTGAAACACAGAAAATTCCATCCAAACACACAAACCCACTTTTTTACTGTGAGGGTGATGGAGCACTGGAACAGTTTGCCTAGTGAGACTTCAGAGTCTCCATCCTTGGAAATATTGAAAAATCAACTGGACATGGCTCTGAGCAATCTGCTCTGTCTCACCGTGGTTGAGCAGAGGCTGGACTGGATGAGCTCCAAAGGTGCCCAACAGCTTCAGCCATTCTGGGACTCCATGAAGCTGTGAGGCAAGTATTGTCTTTCAGGTGGTCTGACATGGAGAGAGCACCTAAACTTTGCCTAAAACATTACAGAATTACTATAAACCTAAAGGTGTAAATGAAGCCTAGGGACTTTGGCAAATCAGTTTACGTCAGATGTCAATGTTTTAAGGAGAGTGTGAAGAGAAGAGTAGGGATTCTCTGCAAAGTATATTTCAGTCTGACAGCTTACAGAAGTTATTTACATATTTTATGAATTTGTAAACCCTGAGTATATATGTGTGCTAAAGTTTTAATTGTACTTGTGTTAAGAATTGCTTAATATTTTCTCTTTAATTTCTGGTTTCATGAAGACATACAATTCTTCATCAATCTATCCAGCTATTGAAAAAAAAATACACTTTCTTTATGAATCATTGAAATTCTGAGACAACAGGTATTAACATTATTAAGAAGGTAGGAGAAAAAATGATGAGTTGATAGGTACCTGGAGTTAAGAAAATACCTCCCAGCCAGGTAATAAGTGTACTTTTGGCAACAGGTCGGAAACCAGTTGTATCAAGATGTTGGAGGACACAAAAAAATGTATTGCAACAGACTGGGGAGGTGTGCCATTACAGAACTAACTCCTAAAGGCCATCATCATTAAATATGCAGCCACTTAGAGATGCTACCAAATAGGACCAGACAGGACTGAAAAAAACAGACATCTCGTCCTTCTGCCAAATCTTTCACAGTCTTACGCACCATGCCATCAAAATCAGGTGTGGCTGCTCTCTTTGTCTGCAACTTAAGAAAGATTGGTGTCCTGCCAACACATAAGCATTTGAATATCAAGTTATAGGTGCCTTATATTTTTTTCTGATGGGAGAAAAGCTCTCAAAACAAACATACAACTCTTCCTCCCCATGTTTTTGTAACACAAAATTAAGTAAGGTTTTAGATCTCTGTCTCAGAAGATTTCTATGAATGTTTTTATTTGGATTTCTAATTTCTAGTCTTATTATTTTAGAACCCATTAGGGTGCAGCACTCTGCAGGAATCTAAGCATTCTAGTTGCTCAGTAAATATTAAGACCAAATCATGCTCAGATTTGCCTATGAGAAAGCTAGTTAACACGGGCTTAAATTCTCATGAAACATGCTGGTAGCTGAATAGAATGGTCAGTCATGGGACATGGTTCAACCTTAAAAGGGTTCTGCTTAGTTCAGAAGAAAAGCTGTGGCTGTGGGGATTTTTTGCATATATTTGAAGTAATTAATACTTGATGTGGCATTTATATTTACTATTTTAGTAATTCAGTAGGCACACACCCACTTAGAAGGTTGCACTTTATAGAAAAAAACACACAGAAATACAGAATGTAAAATTACTAAATACAGATGTACAAAAACTAATACATAAACAGTTCTTAACACTTTTTAGTGATAGTTGTTAACAATAAATAAAGTAAAAACCCATTTGGAACAACTAAAAATATCGGTAGTGTGTGATAAATATTTCTCTAGGGATTTAAAATGTATGTGATGTTTTCAGCCCATAACCTCAACTACCAGAGTTTCTGTTTTGCTGATGTTTTAATGCTTACTTCCACTGTAAATGTTCAAGCTTTTCAATTCATCTCTGAAATTAGCCTTGGCAGAATGATTTATCAGTACAGGAAATATCCAGTAATATGGATAATATTAACAGGCATCTCTTGTTAATATTTTTAAAGCTGTTATATCAATTCAAGCCTTTATTTGCCTTTTTGTAACATTTTATTGATAATGCAACTGCCTTTAAATGAAAGTTAGGAAGGCTCATGGGAAGAAGAAAAGAGCTTTCATCTTCTTATACCATTCTGCTGCAAATAAGATACAAAATTGCTAGAAAGTTTATTTCCCCTTAATTTCAGTTTATGCAACTCATGGAGTTAACTAAAAATACATAAACCATCAGTGGTATGTTTTTATTCTTCTTGTTCTATGTAGCTCAGAGGTTTTCATGTTCTCATTATTAACCCAAATCATTTAAACATATCAAAGTCCTTCAGTAGGAACTCTGTAAGTTCCATGCTTAAATGGAGTGATGAAATGGGTAGAAGCACTTGACAAACATATTTTAATTTTTTATTCTGTTTTTGAGGTGTTTAGGGTCTCTTGATAATGATAATTCCTGGGAGAATAAAAATATTTTCCAATGGCAGCAGAAAAGTCACTATCGGCTACCGAGGCTGTACTTTACTTTCCAGATCCTATCAGATGTTCCGTACTTACAGTAATCATGTGGAAGATATTACAGCAGTAGTAACAGGTTAGGTGTGATTCAATACAATGCCTGTACAGGATAAGAATTTTTAAAGGTTCAATTTGAGACAGCAAGAGGCTGGCATGAAAACTGAAGACACGAAGATGATGATCGATAGACTTGATACCATTTTAAATGACAAGAGCAGAAAAACTCGTAAGGCAAGAAGAAAGAAACGGATGACCTTGTAAAAAGGCACAGATAATAATCTATAACACCATCTGCAGCTGAGAGTGTGGGTCTGCAACGTGTAGGTACAAGTATCATATATTTTCTGTGTAAGGGAGTACGAAAGTGATTTGAACTGTAATTCCAAATTTCACACACAGTGAGTGAGTTATTGTAAATAATTTTAGGGCCTAGCTCTTGAATGAACTTGAGAAAGAGGTTAAAATAGTTTTGAAAGGTGAAAATAAGACAGTCCTAAATGTTATCAAGGATCTTTTCACTGAGAACTCTTATCAATCCATCCTGCTACCTGGAAAAATATAAAAAATATGTGTAAGTTATCTGACAATTCAGACAGGAAATATTTTGATCTAGTTTACATTGATGTCTTTTCATCAGGGAGACACAAAAGAGTACTCAGAATACTGCTGTTCAACTGCTGCTAAACTTTGACTAGAATATAATGTCAAAAATCTATTAGAAGATGATATTTGCATTTCTCATTTGTTCTTCATTTGTGCACTTCTACACATGACAGTTTAAGAACTTCATTTTTCCCCTTGAAAGCACATTGCCCTTTTCCCCACATTACAAAAGTACATTAAAAAAGTGTATTTGAGTCTCTTTCACTGTCAAAAGTGTTGTTCAATCAGCTGGAGCTAAAGCAATGCTGTGTATTAGTAACCAAGTTGAGCGGAGGCAGTTATCACCTCTTTTAGAAGCTGGCCCACATCTGTTAGCCCTTCTAAGAAGGGTTTGAATTTTTGTAGTCACAGAATTAGTTGTGATAGACCAGGAGTTGCTTGTAATAATAATAAGAGTACCAATACTTGATTGTGTTCTCATATTATCACTGTTCTCTTGAGCTAGGTTGACATCAGCACTGGCTGGAAGTATACCCCATAGAGGGAGAAGTATCCTCATGTGTCCCTCTGAAAACACTGGGGAAATGGCACTAAGCAGCTCACTCCCAAACTCTTTCTTGGCTTCGTGATGGGCCTGGCATGTCAGATTTTTGCAAGAATACCCGAATGACATAAGGTGGTAAAGAGGCTCTTGGGTGACAGGATCTTATTAGAAAGTACCTGCAAACAGTCTGACATGTAAAATCCACAGGTTGGGCATGGCTGGGATGAGGAAGATCCTAAGGCAAAACACAGTTGCATAATGCCTGGGTTTAAAAATTTCCAGTCATTAGTCACTCCTGGCTTCTTCAGGTCACAGGTGTGCATTGGCCTTGTGTCTCACTTCACAGACAAAATCCTTCATTAGGATAAGCATAGAAGTTTCCAACTAAATCTTGGCTTTTAGCCTCAGAAGGCTTGCACGCCAGGGAAAGAAAACTCAGGCCATAAACACGCAGGGAGGTACCAGAGACCTCAGCAGAGAAGGCAAATGCATATTTAATGTTGAATCGGGCCAGAAGTCTACTGGCCCTTAAACACATTTGGTTTAAGAAGGCAAAATGTTTCCTCTCTGCATGCTTGAAATTCAAACTGATATTTGAGTTGGAGAGGTTCATGAGCAGAATCAGCTGGCAAGCACAGTAAGAGGTACAGACGTGTTATAAAAATATGCTATGCATTGGTGGTTTTATATGAACAATAAATAATATATAATAATGACTAATTAACCATGAGGCTTCTACCCAATGGCAAAACACACATCTTTTCTTTGAACTTCGTGAATGTTTTACAGAACACACTATTCTCTCATATGACCTTGTGACACATTAACACTTCAGCCCTTTAATTCTGTAGCTCAGCTGCTGAACTGTAGCAGAAAAGGTTTTCAGAGCAAACTGGTATGTTGTTTATGTTTGGTTACAAAAAAACAAATGGAATCTGGAGCTGCCTTCTGCCAAAGCATGGCGTTGCCACCTGAATATTGGCTATGCATGATTAACAATCTAATGTGGACACTGGGAGTTATGAAAGGAGAGCAGCAAATACCAGGAAAGAACATTTGCTGAATAAACCCCCATCAAAATCTGCCTTTGTAAAAGACTGAATGCAAATGGCTGTTACCCTGTTGAAATAGTCTCCACAGCACAGCAATGAAAGTACCTATAAATGTGAAGATGTTTCGCCTCTGCTTTTAGCTACTTGCCCAAAATGAGGATTTTGCTTCTATGTATTGGGAAGCACGTATTGATCACATTGAATCACTTATGCAAAGTCAAGTCCACGTGGGACATCACAGCGTAACCTTTTGCAAGCAACTCCACTGCAGATTGCAATCACACAATGGGTGAATTCTCACAATGTACTGGTTGCCCAATTTGGATCTAACCCTAAAGAAATATGTCCAAATTTGCAGAACTACTGGGCACCTGTTTATCCACCCTAAGCATCCCTGCTGCTGCTCACAAAGCTCACAATCCTTGCCTTGCTTTACTGCATTGCATCAGTAAATTAGAGACAGACTTGTCCATGGATAGTAAAACATGGGCTGAACCCTGCCAGACTCCTAATGCAAAGACACTCAATTCCATTTTGACCATAAACATAAATCATGGAGAAGAATTCATTTAAAAAAAAAAATCAAAACACAAAAGAGTAACTGCCAAAGAACTCTTGGAAGCTACTAGAGCCCTAGCTTTTACAGCAAACTCGTCCCCAAATATCACTTATAAATAACTGCCAAACCATGTTGCATTTTAGCATTCATCCCAGTGTTCTGCAGGCTTTTTCTGGGGAAGCAAAGAGTGTATCTTCAAACTATGTGAGAATAATTGAGGGAGCTTTGCAAAGTCTGAGCAGTAACAGCATTTTCACAGCACTCTTTGGAGGCACAGTGGTTGGTGCACCAGCAGGTTTGCTCTACACATCTGGTTTTATCATGCTAATGCAAATCAGAACCAATTCCTGCAACAAGAGCCTGAAAATCCAGCAGCACTCCTACTGCAATCAGACCCAGAAGAGCAACTGTTTTCAGATATTCATGTAACAAATCACACTCTTGGTTTCACTCACAATATCTGTAGCTTTTCAGGGTTTTCCTCCAAAGAGAACTACTTGGGTAAGTTCTCTAAAATGCTGTCAATACTATACAAAGGAAAAAAAGGAATCTTTTCTACATAACCAATATGAAAGTAGTGGAAAAGTTACAGCTACTCTGTAGATACAAGATGATATGTCTAAACTTACTTTAAAACTTTACAGATTTACATTTTTATATTTACTTAAGAATATGAGTCCAGTCCTTGTTTTTCCATGGCAACAAAAATGAAATAATGAAATCCAGGCCTAACGGCACTACAGATATTCACTCCAGTAAACCTGAAGCTGCATGATTTGTCACTCATGCATTTATCTATATATGGTAAAGTGGGTAAACACTGCATAAAATATATTTTGTGCTTCCTCGGTTTTGGACAGATTAGCACAAATTAAATTTCACACTAATCTGCCCATGGTCAGGACTGCTACATTAGGAGTGAGGGGGATTCAGCTAATTGTAAAGAATATTTTGCTCTATTACAATGATCTGTGAATATAGCAAATATATTCCGGAGAGATACCTTTATCAATACACTTTATGAATACTAAATCAATAACAGATAATGAATAATAGAATATGTCACATATATCAACCTTATTTTAATTTGTTCACCAAATATGAAGAAATTTCTCTTTTTCTTTCATATTTTTGTATTGTGTTCAATATTCATCATTCAGGTTACACTGCTTAGCTATGTTTGATCACCCTAGTCACGTGGCTTTTGAGTCGTTTAAGACTGAAGAATATACTGAACTGCCAGAAGAGGGAAGTCCAGGATCAGGAGTTTGTTCCTCAGAGCAAAAGTGAAACATGACATCAGGAATATGAAAACCCTACCAAATACTACCCTTTTTTAAGCAAAGTTTCCTAAGCAGGGCCGTGACAGGAATTTAGAACAAAGTAGCATGGATATAATACTTAAGAGACAGCTTGCTCCAACTCCATTGTTCATACCGACTTTTTAAAAAATCCGGGTAATTCTGCCTAAGGAAAATGTTCTCTCTCCAAAATAACCAGCAAAGTTCTGGCCAGCTCTGTATTTGGCTGAAAGACAAATAAAAATCCTTGTGCCGTAGCGCTGGCCATGTGGAGGCAAAACTCTTCCTTTTAACTGAGTTGAGATCCATAGGCAGTAACACTGTACATGGCCAGGGGAATTGTAATGCCCAGTTACCCTGTTCTGGGAAAGACCCATGGATACTTCAAGGGTGGCAGCAGCTAGATTGGAAGTAATGGAGAAAAAAATCATGCCTCTCACCACAGGGCTGAAGTTCTGACTAATTTAAAAATCAGTATTTGAAACATGCCAAATATATTTATTTTAACTTGAGACTAAATACTTGGAAATAGTTGTGCTACACAGTAGGGGAATTGAGATAATATTATACTTTGTTTTGAAGGCCTAACTTTCCTGCAACGAAAACTTAACTCTGTATTCAACTTCAAGCCAGGCTTTTTTATGCCTTTTGAGAAAGTATTACACAGTTAAAAGTCAGGAATGGTGATATGTAAAACACTGATAAATAAATGTTAACAACTCACCATCCTCATCAAAGAGAGAATTCTATACAGTTTCTGAGTAAGCAAACACTATGTAGCCACAGAAAACATTGTAAACAATATAAAACACTATGAAATGTATTCACAATACTCTGAATAGCTTTAAACAAAAGCTGTTCAACTTAAAATATCCAGGCTTTCCTCATACAGACTCCCCTGTTTTTGTAGCTGTTGAATATTTAAATTTAAACACGAGGCTTTGACATAACATTTAGACTTCTATTTTACAGAAACACATTCTCCTGTCATCTTTGCTCAGAGATGATTTTTCCATCTTTTCAGAAAAAAGTTAAGATGTAGCTGGTAAGTCTTCTCCAGGTCCTGAAGACAAGGTCAGGACTCTGAATCTGGGACCACCATGCCAGCACTGAGCCCTGCCAGCACTTGGCAAGAAATACCTGTGCAACCATCACAGGTTCTGGGGAGGCCAGGAAGGGTGCTGGGGTATGAAGCCTTCCTCTCTCAGACCACTCCCAGCTAGACAAGGAATGCACAATCCTCTTTTAACACCTACATTTGTAACTCTTCTGCATTGCTCTCTGGCTCTTCATACAAAGGATGCCTGGAAGTGGACTGTAAGGAAACAGCACACTGGGAAACTCAACTCTGCACCTTCAGGACCAGCCACTGGTGAGCACAACCATTACCAGCCGTAGAGTATCCACACTGATTTCCTCCACTCCATATTTTCTACAGAAATATAGGATCTTACCACTAAAAACCATCTCCTCCTCACCAATTTTGACAATTACTTTGCATCCAAAAGAGTCAGAACACTAACTCCAAATAGGGCGTATTCACAATGATCTTCCATTTCATGCAATGTGGTGCTCCTTCCACCATTTCAGTAAGCATTCCAGGTGTGTTCCAGGAAACTAAATACAGGTGTAAAGTAGCAGTAATTCAGCTTAACTGATTATCAGAACGTTTGCAGAAATCTGACTGCCATCCAGCTGAATGGAGGATATCATAAATCTCCTTGGGGAACGTCCCCTTTTAACTAGCAACAAAGAACTACGTTATTGTGTATTGCATTGTATCACATTTTGGTCAACAGAAGTACAGCGTGAGATTCCAAGCCAAGATCCATTCATTGCAGCTCTCTCTCTCTCCTCGTGAGTGTATACCATTGCTTGCCAATGGCCAGTATTTATCCTTGAAAACTGTGTCGCCTCCCTTTTATGGACCAGTACAGCAGCATGCTGATGTGTTAAAAGAGATTGCATGAGTTGGTCACATTTTTCAGCAACAAGTCCTACTGAATTCACTAGATTGTGGCAAGATGTAGCCTGGAATGAACATTAAGGTATTAATGGAGTGTGTCTGCTTGCTATCAAGTCTTCGTGCTGAGCTGCACTGGTGTTAATCTAGTTTGATTCCAAACCCTAATGTAAATTCTTAGACAGATATTCTATTTTAGCTGAGAAACGAATGCTGACAGTTTACTCGGAGATGACAAATGAATGCTGACATTTTATTCTTGCATGTTTATAAATCAGTTTAAAGGTTAAGAGTCGTTAATGCGGGCAATCTGAAGAATCCATATATGTAAACAAAATATTCATTTTGGATAACTATATATGTCCAATGTCATTCACAGAAGATAAAAGTCAGATTAAAGAATGAGGGGAAAAATGCAAATTTATCTGTATTCGTTTATCTTTCAACTGGAAGCAGAATTACCTGATTGATAGACCTCCTGATCAAACCCACAATACACAATGTTTGGGTGTGTCTGTTTGTTTGTTTTTCATTTACTTTAAAAATAAAATATCTACATGATTATTTGTAAAGAATATTTATTTATTCCTGCCTTCCCACATGGCTGACACTGTAACTGAACCAATCTTCCAGTCACTCTGGAAAGCAGCTAATCAGTATGGTCTGTGCTAGGACATATCATGGGAGTAATTTACATTCTTATTTTTATTCCAAATGTTCCTAATATTACCAGAGCTACAAAATAATCCTGGCTTCCTCATATTTCCAAGAAAAGGTCTAAATCATTCTCTGAGAAGACTACAAATTCCAGTGGCAGCTTTTAATGGCTGATGAGGGCTGCCTCCAGAAGAGAAAGAGACCAGGAAAAGTAAAAATTATTTATGGATTTTACTGAAACTCTGGCATTGACAAACAGTCTAGATAAACATACCTTGCACACCATGTTAGAAACAACTATGGGGGATACAACCAGCTTCCTCATCATATCCTGATATTGCTTTAGGAATGTAAAAGGCTTTCTCTGTAAATGGGAATATAGGCCAATACCAAATATTAAAATCATGAAGTGAGATTTACTTTATGAAATACAAGGCCAAAATCTTGAATGATTTCACAAAAATACAATATACATCAATACACACTTGCCTCAGCATAGCTTTGCTTGGGTAGATAACCTACACAGCACACCTTGCCACATACAGTCTAAGATTCCCATTGTTTTCTAAATGCTTTTAAGATTTTCTTGATACAAATATGGTATCTTGTATTTTTTGTTACCTACTAGCTAATGAACGAGACAGATTTAAAATATGTGGCTAGAAGAACTTTACTTAAATATTTCTTACGTTTGGTATTCACTTATGTCCTGGTTCCGTGTAAAAAGGGGTTCAGGGCAAGACCCACACGGAACAGAACTATGTACTCGCCTTTCCCCCCCCGAGAGAGAGAGAGACACTTTGGAAAAAAAAAATGAAGTATATTGTTCAACAAGGAACAGAAAACGAAAAAGGGAGTTAAGGAAAATAATAGATACAAAGATTAGGGGAAAAATACAAAAAATAAAATATACAAAACCCTCAGAAATGGTCCCAGGGTCCCACGGAGTGAAAGGACAACCTCCCTCTCCAAGCTCCAAGGCAGGAGTGAAATTAGAAACCACTCCCTACCTCTTATCAGAGTGTGTGTGGGAAGGGGAGGGAATACAATGGTTTCACCCCCACGCCGGGGTCCTTCCAGTTGCTGGAAGGTCACGCCCCCATTCCAAGCCTCAAACCACAGCAACTTATGAATAAAGAACTTTAGCACATAATTACTTGGCAGTTGCAATTGCATTTCCTAAATTTTTAAACCACATTTCCAGCAAATGCAGCCTGCCCATAAAAAAGCTACAGTCAAGGAAAACTGAGAGCAGAACTTTGAGTATTCTTCAAATGGCTCATCCAATTAATTTTGCCTTTATTCCTCAACATTCTTGAATTACCCTCTGAATCAAAATTACTCATCGTTTCTTTTATTAACACTTTTTGCTCTATAATTTTTTCATGAATAACTGACTAGGGAAATAAATACCATTCAAACCCAGAAATCTATTTTATGTTAAGTAGGTCACAGGCTACCTGCTGTTCACCAGCAGAGTATCTCCTGAGCTCGCCAGTGCAGGACCAGCTTCCCTTCTTCAGAGGGAACTTAGAAAATGGAATCTGCACCTTAGGCTTAGAAAACATGCAAACTAAAAATCACTATTGCACAAAAACTGTATGTTCCACTGTAAAACATTCAGAGGTCTGACAAGAACAATGGAAAAACTCTGGAGCACTGCTAAACTGAAATTCAAATTCAAGACAGTCCTCACTGCTTTCTTCACAGCTCATTTATACTGCTGCTCAAGATGCCAACTGGCATTCAGGCTATGGTTAGGAAAAGTTTAGGGGATGAGCTATTGAAAGACAGTCAATCTTGGTAAGTAAGGCCTTTCATTTCACGTCTATGAGAACATATTGCTTTCTTAAGCAATCACATGCAAACAATTCAAATGTAACCCTTTCACTGAACCCCAACAATAAAGTATATATCCTACTCCATGCAGAGCTGAACTTTGCCTGACCACTGTATAAACACCTGCCAAACATAATAAACACTTGCAGTGCAGGTATATCATTACATTTGTCTGCCACGATGGCTTGATTAAATTGACCTTTTCTTATTCAAAAGGCTGAACAGACATCTGGAATAGCATCGGGCTTGTTATATTGAAAATATCTCAACCTTCTGAAAATTGTTACACAGAAGATAGAACTGTCATCTATACATGTTTGAAGTTTGTGTATTGGTTTTAAATGATTATGTTTAAATACTCTGCACTGAAATAAAACCAAAATATCATTCATCGAAGATAAATAACTTTTACGCTTCATATTTAAACTAGATTATTTGCTTAGGAAGAAAATACTCACCACTACTAAATTTGGAAAATCGCAATACTTTGCATTCTCATAATACTTTATGCCTGAGGAATAATCTTTTTTTTTAAACATGTCCACTGCTCAGGATCTGAACTGCTCATGGCTGAACCAGTGAGATCTCATCAGTGTGTCAGTGATTACATCCCCTAAAGCCAAGCTTCTCTATTTTCTCTGTCTCATATCTACATCTGCACAGCACATCATGCAGTTATACTGCCCTACTGAATCTAAACTTAAATTTGCTGAAAGAACTGCTCTTGTTAGAACATACTGAACAGGTTTTAGGAAATCTTTGTTATGTCTCAGAGCAGTGTCGAAATGGACTATTTTTCTTATGAGTTCCTACAATTTGCAGGGACGTAATCTAGAGATTTTCAAACCTTTCATTAGTTATTAGGTCTCCTTCTCAACAGAGGCCAGAAAAAGTGTCTCATCTCACTTCTGCCTCAATGAGAAGTATTAATGATGCTTCTGAAAAGAAGTTACAAAAATACTTAAGATAGATAATAAAAGGCAAAGTAACTTTTCCAATGGTGCCTCTAGAGAACTGGAGACCAGCAGATGACAAAAATGTTAAGTGAATGTTCACATGCCTCTTAAACTACAGAACAGTTCTGTACTTTACTAGCACACAGTTTTTAGTGATAAGAGCACAATTATGGATGCACAAGAACCAGCTGGTCCACTCTTCAAACTGGGAAAAAACTGAAACCTGAGGAACTCTTTATTGTATCTCAGAAGCTTGCAAACAGTGAATTTTTAAGACGTATCATGAAAAGTGCTGCCATGTATGTCAGTACTAGTGTCAGGTCCCACAGCCACACACACTGTCCCCTTGCTGTGTATAACCCTGCACCTCCACTGGCAATAGACCAGGGGAAAAATAAATCTTATGTAGATCAAACACTGGTCAATGCTTTTCTTACACTCAACTCAACAAAGTCATCCTCTTGGTAGAAGACATGAATTGTTGTCTGGACGGGAGTTTCAGCTGTCATATAGATTTTAGAGAAGGAGGGAGTCAGAGAATGATGTAACTTCTAAAGGAGTAGTAAACATAACAATGGTAGTAATTCTATAGGTAATTTGCCATTCAACATGTTTCAGATTATTACAAAAAATAGATGTATAGGCGATGGTAGCTGGGCTTGACCTAAATTGCATGCAAACCCAAGCCCTTTAAGTGCTTTAAAGTCATCTTAATTATTAAGTTCTTATGAAGATGATGATATAAGGTATGATTTAGACAAGCTAGCTGCAGTTTCTGGGACACACTCTGTTCTCAATGGCATTGGAAGAAATGTGGAGTAACTCCAGTTTTAATTTAACATAAATTACTTTCTTCTGGTGGAACTGAAAAGAGAACCTAATCTGATTCATGTTAAATGAAGACCAGCATGACTACTTACTGTACCTATTTTCAGTGAAAAATTACTAGATCTGTATGCATTCATTTGTAATATAAATGTGGATAGACAGAACTTCATGGTATTCCTAGTGATTTGTGTTGTGGCTAGGCTGACTTTGGTTTTGCTGCAGTCTGATTAGGTAAGTACAACTCTAGAATAAATGTTCCAGTGTAAATTTCTGTATGTTTAAAATAGAATTTGCTTTTTGATGAGCAGGTCACACAAAAAAAAAAAAAAAAAAAAAAAAGAAATCAAACCAACTCATTGGTAAGGGTCTGAATGAATATCAGCAGAGCACTTGGAGAAAAATCACTTCACCCACACAGAGAATTCAGAGGCAAAACTGTCCTTCTCACAAAAAGCATTTATTTTGTGAGATGGATCCTGCAGTATGGTAACAAAGATAGGCTCAGCTCCTAGTCTGAATTTAAATTTAAGCATTTCCAATTTTAGCAACATTCAGATCTGAAAGTTTTGCTCACAAGGTGGCGGTCACATTAGCCCAGCTGAAGTCTACACCAATGCAAGCAGCACGGACAACAAATATGAAGAGCTGGAGAGGCATTGTGCAGAAAGAAAGTATTACATAGTTGCCAACACGGAAACATGGTGGGATGACTTGCATTGTGCTATCAACTTTTCAAGAGGGATAGACAAGGAAGGGCCTTGGTGGGATGGTTCTCTATGTTAGGGAGAGTTGTGACTGTCTACAGCTTAATGATCTTTGTGCAGTAGTTAGCAGGGCTCATT
>NW_008631336.1:0-16922 GCF_000691845.1 Merops nubicus | reverse complement strand
GGGCTTTTTCTTTCTTCCTTTCTTTCTTTGTCTCTCTTTCTTTTTAATGCTTGTTATATCTCTGCTATATACTTCCTCTCCACACAGAAATATCCCTTCAAAGCTTGATATTATTGAGCAGCTTTCAACCATGCCCAGCAGAGCCATGTATTCTCTGCATTTGTCTGGCCTTTGTTTCTAGGAATGAAATACCAATGGCTGAACAGTGTGACTTCATTTCACTCCTTCATTCCAATACTTGTTCTATTTCTATCCCACTGGGTCAAACTCACCTATTGTGAGACCTCACCGATTTCAATTACATCAGGGATTAATTTGTTCCATCGCGTTGAAGCTGTTAATACAATCCTTGCTGGCTCTAGATTAGAAAAGGCATGGTGGAGACCTCCCTCGCAGGCAGTGTGTTTAACAGCAGTCTTGATCTTCAGTTTTGTTCAGCAGTGGGGTGGGGTTTTTTCTTCCCTTTGTGCCCCTTTGCCCCTCTTTTCACAGTCTTCCCCTTCCTTTCTAAATTGCCCTTATCAGAACTGGGTGGTCCTTCTGACTTCCACTGCGACTGGCAACACGTTGCCTTCCAAAGCCCCTGCCCAGGGCTTGCGAGGGAGGTCGGTGCTGGAAGGATGGTCTGACCCAAAGTCACTCAACACCATGCAGACATGACCGCTCCAGCCTTGACACCTCAGCTCCCCCAGGCTGATTTTGAAGGGTCACTGCAGATCTCTGAGTATCCAAGGGCATCAGCAGGTGCTCAGTTCTGCACCTCTGACCGTCAGTCAGCCAAGGTCTCAAGGGGAGAACAGAGATCCTTCCATGTGGCCAATGCACATGCCGAAATCCACATTTCTCAGGTAACTCTGGTTGTCCTTTCTGGGGCTCCCAAACTGGGACACAAGATGACAGCAAAGCTTTAAAATGTCCAGCCCTGTGGTCTCACAGGACTCCTGTGATACCACCTCCCAAGGGGTCCACTCTCTGCCTGGGGGGAAGCTTCAATATTCATTAACTCCTCAGGTGCTCTGCTGACTGATGGAAACACCCATCAGGTTTCACACAGACCATGCATGACCCAGGACCCCTGCATGGCTCTGTGCTACAGCCACTGCTCCTTGCTGCCTGCTCCAGGACATAAATATTTTCCAGAAGTAGTTTCATGCCCGTGTCCCTCCTCTGTATCAATATCTTCAGTATGTCCATGGGTATTGCTGCAAAGAAAACTGCAACATGGCTTTGCAGAACTGCCCCAAACCACCCCTTTGAGATCCACTAAGCCAGCAGCTGGATTCAAGGATGCTACAGCTGACTTAACTACCTTTAAAACAACAACAAAAAACTTTCTCTGTAGAGAAAAGACTCCCGCTGAAATAAACTGCCCTGATTTCCAGGAATTAAAACCATTCTGCAATTCAAACTGTGGCAACTAGCTGTCTATTCGTGTTTGGAGCAATTGAAACGGGCATTCAAGAAACAAAACCTCGACAGGAAACCGTAAAGTGTCTCCAGCCCAAAACACACAGAGAGCAACCACAGCCCCAGATGGGGCAGAAGCACAGTGACCATGGTGCAAGCAGGTATTGCCCTCCCGGCAAGCTGCCGAGGAAGGTCCCTGCTGAAGCAGACCCACCAACAACACCTAACTTGCTCCCAGACAACTTAAAAGCCTTTGCACAAACCCTGGGGAGCTCTGCAAAGGTAAGAAACACGAGTGAGGGGGCCAGACCTCCCCTGCCCCCTGCAATTTGTTCATCTCTTCAAACAAGACCTGAGCCAAATTTCTGAAGAACTTGCCAGGTTCAAAGCACTCCTGATCTTTTCTCCCCGGTCCTCAGCCAGCAGCAGCTTCTTCCCAGGGCCAATGCTCCAGCTGCAAACCCATCTGGCCACAGCAGCAGGGAAGAGTGGAAACTCCAAGCTCACTCCTCTGAAACCAGCCAGGGGTTTTCCAAACCCTGGAAAAAGGGCGAGTCATTCACCCTTAATAGTTTAAAGCAGAGGCCCATCAGGCCCAAAGTGACATCTCTGGCTCTTTTGCTCATTACCAGCCTAGTCAGGCCCTCCACGAAAACAGGAGCAAAAGCATGGGAAACCCAAGTGATACTTGGGAAAATACCACCAGAAGGAGACAGAAGATCACCACAGATTGACGTCCCCATAAAAGAAACATTTGCAGTGGCAGCACCACAGGAGTGATCTGATGTTTACCCTGGGAGCTCCTTTCATCCCAGTCCCTTGACATCGTCCAAGGAACACACAGCTCCCTGCTCCCACTGCAGAAAAGTAACTCCCTCTAGGGTAAAACATGGCAACTGCCGAGCAGCGCACACGAGCTCAGGGCAGGATTTCCAAAACACCTTTCTCCATTGCGTTTACCAAGAAAATGGAGATGTGGCCAACAACTGTTAGCTGACCCCTGGGCAACAGCTCCCAAGCACTGATTTCATGTGAAAGGTGGCTCCTCCAAAAGGATACAGCTGATTCAGCAGAGGCACCTGAAGACCCTATCAAATTATCCCGTGCTACTTCTCCTCTATCAAGTTTTGTCCCTGGAAACTTTTTACTAAGCTCCAACTGGTCCCACTCCTGCTTATTCTGGCAAGATAACACCTGGTGACCCTACACAGGAACAGTGCTGGGGGAAAGGGACCTCAGGTGTCACTGCTGGCTCATTCCATGATTCGGCAGCTTCTACACAGTGCTGGGACATAAAGAAACGGTTGTGACCAAGGACACAGGGGTTAATCCACCTCACAGGAACTAGAGGGCAATCAGTGGATTTACTGAAATAACAGGAGTCATTCCACTGGGAATGTCTGTGCAGCTGATACCTCATTCCCACTGGCCTGCTTCCAGGTTTGTCATACCTGCATTTAGGACTGGTTGACATTAGCTGTTTGAGACCCAAAATCCCTCCCCCTAGCTTGCACCCACCCCTCCTAAATTTGAAGTTTGTCTTCTCCATCATTCAGCTGAGTTCTTTACCCGCACCATCTCCAACAGCACTGCTCTGAAAGGAGATGTCTGCAGGTTCAGGGCAAGTATCAAACTTGTGTTACAGAAACTACCAAACTGTCACTGGAACCTGGTAAATACTCATTAGTTACACATCTCCTGAATACCAGCCTGCTCATATCAGTTACAAGGGGGAAATGCCCTGTGTCTCTAGGTTGGTCTCTTTTTCAGAGCTGAACTGCAACATCCAGTGGGATGCCCAGCTTGGGGGCCAGCCTTGCCAGGCTCTTCATCCTGACCCAGTGAAATAACAGCAGGGCTGGCACTGCTGAACATGGCTGACATGTGGCAGCATTACCAGGGGTCACTGTGGACCTGCCCTTCTCCAGCTGCCAGGCTGATCCAAAGCTTTTAGTATCAGAACAGGGAAAGAAACTGTATGTGTGGGAGGTCTCTGCAAACTTCAAGCTACAATTCACAGAGACAGTGACTTCTCCTTGGGTCTAAAATCCAAATAAAACACCAGCCACCACTAGGCATTTCCTTTCCTCCTTCCAGTTCCCACTTGCCAGTGATGCTGGCAATACATAACAACATATTCCACCCTTAGACCTCACCCATCATATCCAAATAGCCTATAATAGATGAGCCCTGACTTGGGATACTGTTGGAAGAGCCAGAGGCACAACCCCTGCTTTTTAAAAAGCCAAGTACACGGCTGTATCCAACCCCAAAATTCACAGAAAGGGGACAGACAGGACTTAAGGTTCATCTGCTCTGTTCATGCCGGGGCTCAGAAATGCCCAGCACTGCTGTACCACAAGGAAGGCTTAAGTTTGGAAATGACACTGGAGAGTCCTGAACAGGAGAAAGCAGGGAACTGGGATAACACCATAGAACAAGCCAGCAGGAACCACCAGTTCCCAGGAACAAGCCACTAGGGCTCTCCAAACCCACCACAACCTGTTAAAGGCAAGGTCCTGGGGTAACAGCATTGAGGAAGAACAGTCAGGGTGAGAAGTAGAGCAGGTAGGCAAATTACCCCCCAAATAAGTGACAATTTGTGAAATCCCAGCCATGGAGATGAGCATCCCCTTGTTCTTCAAACAGCTTTTCCACACTTCAGTTGCATGCTTTGCCAACACATTGCTGACAAGTTTCCTTTTCCTCTCCCCAAGTTACCATGACCAAACACCTGCAATATTAGGGTTGTTTCTGCATAGTTTTCTTCCTACGTACGTGAGAAACATCTTTGTATTTACAAAAGTCTTGCAAGCTATTTCTGGAACAGGGCTTTCCAGAGATCAGTAATTCACTTATTTGAAACGTAAGTTGCAAAATTTCCTTCGTGGCTGCAAGGGATATATTTTCTTTTGGTCTTGCTTTGCTTGCCTTGCAAACCTGATTTCATGAATGGTAAGGCAGGATGGAGCTCTCTGGATGTCCTCTGAATCCCAAACACATCACCCATCAGAGCCCTGCTGATGCAGGAGCTGGGCAGAACCAAGTTCCATGTGAAAAACATGCTACTCACTATAAATATCTTCAACTTATCCAGGAAGACCCACTTTTATTCAGCAAAACTCAAAGTCTTCATTAACAACCACCTTTTCTGCTTCCTATTGTTTCTCCAGGGTGGCCCTACCTGAAACCACAGTCTGAGACATCACAGAGTAACACATTGCAGAGCCTCCAGGACCAGCAAAGCAGGATTTCACACTGAAAGCGTCCCCAGTGTGAGACCAAGATACTCCAAACCAGCTCAGATGTTCATTTTCAGTGACCAAAATGTATGGCCAGCTCCAAAAGCTTCACGGGAACACAGAGGAGCTTGGAAGCAGCTGTACCATCACTGCAGCTTTCAGCCTGCTCCATGTTGCCGTGCGTGGTGGCGGAGTCCCCTTGTCTACACGTGGTGACGTGCTGCAAGACCTGCCAGCACCACCCCAGAAATGGAAAAAGTAGTTTTGGAGCAGTGACTTTGGGCTGCCAGTCACACCAGCATGGTACCTGCTAACTAAAGAGTCAAGCATCTACTTGGCACCCAGTTTTGCTTTACAGAAACCTCACTGCCACAGTGTCCACCTTCCGAGGAAGCCAGAGGGCACTTCATCGCTGCCTGCTCCTGCTCACGGACACAATCCTGCTTAAACAAGTTACCCTGGGTGCAAACCCCAGGCTGCTGCCTTGGGTTAGCCGGCTTGGTGAGCATTTTCACTCTGACTTATCAACTCCGCCCCAGGCTGCTCTGTGGAGCACCCACAAAATTCATCAGCCATTAAGAGGGAGCAACACAGAAAAATCCTGGGTGGGTTAGTCTGTGAAGGCTCTTCCTCCACCAGAGCCAGCCATCACCCCATACAAGCCAACAGCCACAAAACTCCTCCTTCTCCTAAAGTTGTTTGAAATACATTCTCAAGCCCTATTATCTCTCCTGTTTATACCACACTCCCTCTATTATCAAGAAATCTCCACATAATTTATAAGCCCACAGGCTCCTGCGTTAACAGGGCAATAAATCACATCTCTACAGCCTGTCGCCTACCGTTGGGAGAGCAGAGGGGCCGAGACGGAGACGGGCGGGCGACCACGGGGCTGGGTGAGTCAGGGCAGCAGGGAGCAGCCACTGCCTGCCCCAAAACCCCTCATGGTCTGCTCAGAGGAGAAGGCAGGTTTGCTCCTCATTGGCTGGATGCTGATTTTTTATGTATCCAGAGAGGGTTCCAGCCTATGTTCTACCTCACTGTATTTTTCCTGTCCCACACCAACACGAGCACATAAAAGAGGGTTTTCTTCTTACAAAATCAACCCAAAGGAGGAGGATGTTTTTGGCTATTTTCCTCGAGGCGAGACGTTGCCCATCTAATAATCCCTAAATGGGCAGTGGGTTGTTGGGCTTTCATGAGTGCCTCTGAATCTCCCCTCGCCGTGCCAGGGCGCTGGTTTTCTTTTCCACAGAGTTGCAAAACGCCTGAATAACAAGGTTTGTGCATGGAAGTGCTGACACAAACCTTAACTACAGCATCCTGAACATGATACCAGAATAAGGACGCTCCCTGTGTGGCCCAGCATATGGATAAATAAAGCATTTCAGCAGCCAGCACCGACAGATCATAAACCTCCACGAGCATAAATACCAACAACGACCCAAAAAGATTAGAGGGCTTATGGGTGAGGCAGGCTGTGGTGATTTAGAGTTGGGGTGGAAGGGTCATTATTGCTGAATAGGTGGGGGCGAGCAGGCCAAAGAAATCAATAAAGCATTCTGCTCCCTGGGAAGGAAGGGGCCACGCTAGTTGTGCAAACGTATCTTTTTCCGTTTGAGGCTGGAGATCTCCAGCTCCCCCAACGTGGCTGGAAAGAGGGAGCTCACACCCAGGTGTCCCAGGAGCTCCATCACCCAGAGGAGAGCTCACCTACACAGCTCACTGGGTGCAACTTGCTGCCAGAGGCAGCTTCAGATGAATGCAGACAATGTTCATCTCCAGCTCCATTAATTTCATTTTTTATGAAGTTATTATATAGTCAGGATAAGGATCTTGGCTGCTTTCAGTGTTGCCAAGTTGGAGCTTTTCCAGTGCCCAGCTCTAGCACCATACACCAACCAACAGCTCCTGCCAGCACTTGTTGTCTTCAAGCACCAAAGACAAGCTTTGGGACCAACTTCACCCCTGATAAAATAACCACGCTTGCAAGTGGCCACACTTGCCTCAAAAGTGGAGGTGGCCCCAAAATTAGGCACCACAGATCGCTGCATCCTACAGTGACAGTGGACACAAAGCTTGGCAGCCAGCTTTCCACACACACAACTGCTGAGCCACGGAGTTCAAAGGTGACCAGAGATTCCTCCTTTGCCTCTTCTCTTCTCCTTTGGTCCTCCCCATTCCTAATTCTTCTAATTTACTCCATTTTCATTCTAGGGAACAGAGCAATGACAAAAGACACCAGCTTTGGAGAGTGAAGCCCATTTATAAAGAAATCTAATATATACCAATGTACCTGTCCTCCCCCTGCCCTTGCTGGTGCTTTGGTGGCTCAGCTGCACCTACCCCATCTTTGGGACTTACCACAGGAGGTTGTCCAGGGAACCAGAGGCCATGTCTGTTATTCCCATGAAGAAACCCGAGCTCACAAGAACACGCAGAAGCAAATGGTGACGATCTTCAATCCTGGCTAACCAGAACTGTGAGATGATGCTGGTGGTAAAAGAACCTGCCCTGGCCCCTCTGCATGAGCCAATCTCCTCCTCTGCTGCCTTTCCAAGGATATTTAAAGAAAATGCTCTTCATATCAGTTAATAAAATAGCTCAAAACCTGCCCAGGTCATGTCAAGCTTACTGCCTGCACTTAACGGATTTCAACTTTACTTGGGATCTTGAGAGATTTTAAAATCAGTAATTTCATCTTCCCTCAAGAAATAAATTCCTCAGTGGTTTCACTGCAAAAATACTCCTCGGAATGGACAATTCTGCTGCTCATGTACAAGACCACATAAAAAAAAAAAAAAGAAATCAGATTACTATTGAGCCTTATCAGAAGTATGGCATAAACCATGTGCTGAATTTAATCCAAACCAAACTGTCAATCTGCCTTCAGGATCAGATATAACAAACATGTGAGCCTAGGGCCAGAACTGAAAAGCATGGTTTGTTTTCTAAGGGGAGATTTGTGCTGATCTCTGTTAGCTGTGCTCTGGTGTGGAAATCTTTACGCTGCAAACACCAGACAAATCGGATTTCTTATCGTTCTGCTTTGTTGAGTTAGGGAAAAGCTTTATTTGTTTAATTAATTTAGACTGCACGTTTCCCATTTTCAGAGAACAATTCTCAGTTTTGGAAAATAAACCCTTTTTGAAACAGTTTAAATAGGGGAAAAAAAAAAGAAAAAGAGGCATTACAATCACTCAAGCACCTTCTGTGGTTTGGGCTGCTGCATCCCTGTGCAGCTTGTGGGTACCAGGGAGAGCCCAACATGCTTTGCTGCGCACATCACCAGTCTCCAGCAGTGGGGAAAATGCTGCTGGGGGGAAATTGAGGCCAGCCGTGGGCAAACAGGAAAAAAGACCTTATGACATGACTTTGGTGATTCCCCAACAGCCCTTTCTTTGAAACACTGGATGCTGCAAGGCACCATGCCTCGGTCCAGGCATCCCCATGTCCTGCTCTCCGAGCATCCTCCTGCAAGGGGGCCTGCAGGGGCAGGCCAGGATCCCACAGGCACCCAGCTCACCAACAGTACCGATGAAACTGTACAAAGTTCCCCGTTTGGTCTGGGAATGCCTATGGCTGCCCACCTCCCAGCTAACCAAGCAGCCCCTGAGCTCTGCCTTGCTGGCCCCATGTCACAGTTAGCACAGATTTTCTTGAGAAGCAAAACCCCCTGACATAACCTGGTGGAGTTCAGCTTCTTGGCACGCCCTGTGATGGTGCACACTGGGGAAATCAGACTCCCAGACAGAAATGGGAGCTGCAAAAAATTCCATTGTCTTGTTTTCTACATTCAAACAGTGATTAAATTCATATTACCTACTCTTTCAACATAAACAGCCCAAAAGCAAGCCCTCTGCCTCTTTGCCAGACTCCTCCCATTTAGTTGCTCTCTCACCAAATCAGCAGACACAGCCCAGCCAACCCAGGAGCTGGAGGTCGTACCAAAACTCACGATGGTGGTGTGAGGACTGAGGGTGATGCTCTCGGGTGCTTTGGGGCAGCCCAGTCCTGTCCGTCTCCTTGCCAGGCTTCGGTGGCTCAGCTGCACCTCTGCAGGTTCTGGAGACAACCCCAGCAAAGCACTGGAGCAGGCACCTCGTATGCTGTGCCCATGTCTGCAGGTAGCTGCACATCCCTCAAAATTCAGCCCTGCAGTCGAGCTATTGGGTTTGCCACAAATCAGTCTCTTGGCTGGTAGAAGAGTTCTCTCATAGGGGCTGAGATAATGCTATATGGAACTCACAAAATAAATACACAATATAAGCAGGGTGCACCCTACATGCCTGACTAGTGGGCCACGGCTGGGGCTGGCCAGCAGTGCTGGGCAGAGCTGCCCTCGCTCCTCCCTTCCAACCTTTGCTGACCCGTGAAAACCCTGATACAGAAACCCACCTGCTCTCTTTTGCAACACTGAGTTTTTGGTCCCCGACTGCCCGCTGGGTCAGGCTGGCTTCTCCCACAGCACAGCACCCCACTTGGAGTTCCACACCTCTTTGCAGGTGAGGTTGATAGAACTGCTTGTTCCCCGGGACAAAAAACGTCACGTGTACACGGTGCCAAAGGCTCCAAGGCTCAGAGGTGGTGGCTCTCCTATTGATCGCTGGGGGGTTGTTTGCTGTTCTGATCTCAGCTGGTCGGAAGTCTCCCCAATCACGGCAAGGTCGCGACCACGGAGTCAGAAACCTGCACTACATACATCATAATTTATTTTACGGACAATCAATACTGCACTGCACCGTGCAGTCTTACAGTATAGCCTGTCAGGGTCCAAGGCTGCTCCAACAGGATTGTAACCTTAAGGCCTGACAGCTTTAGGGGGTCAAAAGCAGCTTCCATTTCCTAGCTGGGAATCGTGGCTGGAAACAGAGGCCACACCCCACCCGCTGTAATCTGTACATCGCGATAACTGAGTCAAATGCTACCTGGGGTTTGAATCCAACTTGGGAAAATAAATAACGGTATCTGTTTGGGTTCGTATTGGGCAACCTGATGGGAGAAGCCCAAGCAGCAGCACAGTGAGGAGACCACCCAGGGTGTGCAGGGAAGGAGGTGACCCCAGTCCCACCAGCGAGTGAGGGAGCCCCCACAATCTCAGCACTGCAACACCAGCATTCCAGACCACCCCTCTCTTCACACACATTAACGACCACGGCGAAGCAGCAAAATGCCCTTCCAGCAATTTTGTCCTTCATCCCATTTTCTAATTTGTATTCCTACAGCCTCGTAGCCCGCCAGACGTGCCCACGTTCACCCAGCACGCACACTGCAAGCCCAGTTATTTACCAGCCTCGCCATCGCTCCCTGCATTTTCCTGTTAATGCTGGATTTCTGCAGAAGCATGGCTTAGGGTATTCCAAAAGATACGACAGCTTTTTAACAAGCTGTCCTTAAAAATGATGCCAAAGACACGATTTTACCAGGCAAGAAAGGGATTCGAAATGCTGGTAACACCTTGCAAGAAGAGCAATCCCTTGTGAATTACTTGCTGCATTCTGGTATGCGTATCCGTACAATATGCAGCTCCCTGGGACCTTCACCAAGGTTTAGCATTCATCAACCTCAGCATGATCCAGACATCAAAATATTAACAGAGGAGTCACTGGGCACGCCCAGCCCCTCGCCACCCTGCTTCCCCAGGGCCACCCCCCTGCTGTTTGCAGGATCCGGCCTCTCAGCCTGGCCACTGCCCCGGGCAAGCCCCAGCACCCCCAGTCTGCCCCAGTGAACCCAGGAAAGCATCACCTCACTTTCCATCTCGGTGTGGGGAGAGCCCAAGGGCCAGGCTCTGCCTTGTCTTCCCTCATCCATAGTGGTGAACAGGACCACCGGACTGTTCCCCACTCCCACCTCTCACCCTGTTTCATGTGCTCCCCAAGGCAGGGGCTGTGATTACCTAATATTGCAGTCTCAGATCTTCCCCCTTTCCTCCCAGCTCCCTCCAAAGCAAAGTTCACCTCAGCTGGCACCGCCGGTGACCACAAACTCAGCTACAGCCACGAAACAGGAGCAGCACCTTACCAAGGCAGGAGGATGCTGTTGGGTGCTGCTATTGCACTCTAAGCTCAGCACATTAAAAGTATTTTGGCTTTCCTGGCAGCATGACCTCTCTTACACTGCCTGCAGCAGAATAAAGCAGGTAACCTCACGAAAAAGCAAATGTGTACAGCAAGCATGGTGTAAGTGAGGATTGGCAACGGGCACGGTGCCCTGCCAGGGGGAGTGATGGGCTGGCACTGCGTGGAAAACACTACCCTGTGGTTTAGCTTCAAATCCAGCCAGGCAAAGCAGTCATGGAGGTGGCAAAGAGATGCCTGGGGACCCCAGTCCCTGTAGCAGGGACACGAACCCCAAGCCTGCCCCTGGCCGAGCCGAGAAGATTGGCACATGGGCTCCCACCCACCGCAGCCCCCGGCGCGGCAAGGAGCTCGCACAAAGGGAAACACGCAGACCATGACAGGCTAAGCCTCCTCCTTCCTCTCTGTTTCCCTTTCTTTCTCTTCATGCTACGGCGAGGCTGCTGAATGCCAATAGGAAAATACTTCAGCAGAGCCAGACAGTCTTTTCTATTATTTTTTTTTTCTTACTTTCCCTCCAGCTGCTTCACTGGATGCTTAATCCTCCGTGGACATCTGGAGAGGTACCAGGACACAAACGACATACCAGGTAGGCAGCGTAATGCAGGGCTCTACATAATTCCTGATAGTACCTGCTGTTACAGCACAGTGGGTGATCAGGACACAAAAACCCAAAGAAAGAAAGTTTAAAAAAAAACAAAAAAAAAAAAAAAAAAAGGGTTTGGACCTGTTGGGGCCACAGATTCCCACATGGAAGTCCCTCTGGACTTAGCAGCAAAGCACCAGAAAGTCACACTTCCCAGCAGAGCATCTCTCTCAGAATCATCTTGGGAGCTCCTGCCCTGTTGGGGCTGTGTGCTGGGCTCATGGCCGGGGGGGTATTTGGGTACCTCCCTGGACCCAAGGCCTCCATCTGCCTCAGCACACGTGGCATGACCTACCCCAGCCTTCCCAGGACTCGAGCAGTTTGCAGAGAGCCACAGCAAACGCCCTGGCAGCAGGTATCCATCTTCACACGCCCCTGCCCGGGCACCAACAGCAGCTACTCTTTTTCCCTTTTTAAATCATGCTGTGCCCTGAACACATTTTTCACCTGCTGTTATCGCAACTGATATCTAAAGCATCCTCATCTGGGGAAAATCAAAGCAAAGGCAGCTATAGCTCAGCAAGGGTGGAGGGAGGAGAGAGTGTGACAGGGGTTTTCCCAGCTCCTAAGGAGAGGAAAAGGCCCATAAAGACACTCCCAAGGATCAGGGAAGTAGCTTTATAGATTGCAAAAATGATTTTCAGCCCTGGGGGAGTCTTTCTCTTGAGCTCAGGCTCCCACAGCGGAAGGAGATATCCGCTCGTCTAGCTTGGCGCTATCAGTTTACAGCAAAATCCAATACTCTGAGTGGCCACCTGAGTCCCCCCAATGCTGTTCACCCTACCTGAGCTCTCAGAAGCCCTCGGCTGTCACCCCTGCCCCACCACAGGACCCAACAGAGCCGCATGGGCACAGCCAAAGGCAGCCTCAGCGCCCAGGAAGCATTCCCCTTTGCCTCCCTGGTACGCTACGGCCAAGCTGCTGCACGAGCAGAAAACAAGTGGGGCTTGAGTGGACATCCCTCCTGCAAAACCCAGACTGCTCCAAAGCCAGTGTCACTCACCTCTGTCCAGCATTGGACACGCCAGGTGCCGCAGGGAAAGCAAAACAGAAATTAAATATAACCCCACAAAGTGTCCAGCTATCTCAAACAGGGGAAAACTGAACCCCACAACTAGTGCCCTTCTGCATGGTCTCCTCAACATCACCTTAGTCCTTCTCTGTTTCTCTGAAGCATCCTACACATCTCCAGAGCTTTAAAAGGGCATACTGCAACAGACACATGTGCAGATCGAAGCCACCAAGCAGCAGCTGTGCTTCCTTGCCCATGGTCACGACACGCCCCAAAAACACCAAGCCCCCAAATGCTGAAGCAGTTCAGGTTTGTTCCTGCCTCGCTAGGGCAGGAATCCATAAACTAGACCTGTCCTTGCCAATTTTCCTGCTAAACGTGTTTGATGGTTTTCTGGCAGGGGGCCTGTCCCAGCACACTGGAGGCCTGGGGACCATGAGAAGCAAAGGCAGCATGGGCCGAGGGCAGGAAACCGACAGCTGTTGTGGGGGGCACGGGCTGCATACCCCCATCTGTGTCAGAGCAAGACCTACATCTGCACTCATTCCACGCTAATCTCCATCTCACTCCTCCTGTGGGAGACCCAGAATCTGGATGGGCACAAGCACCACTCAGCAGGGCCAGGCTTCCCAGCTCCAGCCCAGGCGACTGCTCCGGCAGGACTCCTGCTCCTCCACCAGCCCGAGCTCTCCAACGACTGGGAAGCAGAAGCAGGGTACGAGGGGCAGCTTCAGGACACGACACTTCATAGGCTAGGAAATGAGTCAGCAGAAGAGAATAAAAATCCCTCATAGTAAGCAGCATGATCATTTCCTGGAGAGCAAGAGGGTTTTAAACAGGAGCGAGCGATTTAATAGGCAACCAAACCCTGCCTCTGCAGAGCCACACGAGCAGGAGCTGCATCCACTGCGGTGAGTCCAGCAGCAGCCACGGACCAGAGCCGTGGGCCACCTCCTCAACTCCAGCCCATTATGGGATCAAGCCCTGCATCAACATCGCTGAGCTCCTCCTCCTCTAATTAAATCAGCCTTTGCTTACGCAGTTTCTCTTGTCTTATCACTGCCTAATAATTAAGAGTTGGCTGCGATCTGAAAAACCAGCAGAAAACCTTGCAGCCTTTCCCAGATCACCTATCCCACATTTTGTCCTTCACAGTATCACTTCTCCAAGCTGGGTTTCAGGTGCCCCGCAACAGCGCAGGGTGGGCCAGCACAGGTGGGCACTGCTGCACAGCAGGAACCACAGCGAGGCGAGGCTGGGCAGCAGAACTCGCTTCAGGTGTTTCCACAGAGAAGCCACCGCCTTCCTCCGAGGGGTTTCAGACACCCTCATGGGGGAGGGGGCAGGGGCAGGCACAGGGACGCTGTGCCCAGGGCTCGGAGGTGCTGAGCTGAATGGAGATGGCAAGCACAGAGCCTCCCAGCCTGGGAGCCACCAAGTCCGTGTGGCTTTATCCCACGGCGTGAGCTTTGACAGCAACACAGCGATCCCCAGGTCCCAGAGCCTCCATCCCGGCAGCACACGCAGCCTTGGCAGCCATTCCAAGGCAGATGCTCATGCCACCCGCAGAGGGTCAGGGCAGGTGGGTGCCCGGCCACAGGGAGGGCACCAGGAGAACGACCCCTTGGTGCCAGCCACCGGCGCTACGGCCAGGAGGGGAGGGCAGGGCGAGCAGATCCCCTCGGCTCTGGCACAGCTTCGCACCCACAGGAAGGGCAAGTGGGAGCCCCGTGGCGAGGCCCACGCTCCGGCCCATCACCCCGGTGTCCCCGGAGCTGCTGGGTGGCCATGGTGCCCGGCTGCCCCCCGGAGGGAGGGAGGACAGCTGCGGAGGAGCAGACGGGGAGAGGAGAGCCGAGCAGAGGGAAGAGCTCAGCAGGCTCACGCCTCCGACATGTGCTGCCGCAGCTCCGCCAGACCGCAGGATCTGGCTCACTGAACGTGTGGAAGCAACACTTCTCTGTGTCTCGCTTTACAAAGCCCCAAACAATAACTGTCTGTCGCTGCACAGGAGCTTAGGAGAAACATAAGTTGCTATTGGCATGGCGCGCGGCAGCCTTCCTCTTACACAACACCAGCAGATGTGAAAATAGCCCGGTGCTGCCTTGTGCACTCCTCTGACCTTCTGTTTGCTTCTGGATCAGATTCCAAAGCTGGATCTGAACCTACAAGAGCCATAAAAGCAAAGGATTTGGCCCTATCAGGGACCTCTTCCTAATCTAAGACAGACGCGGTTGATGTAGAAGGCGTTGAGGTTTATCGGGGCAGGGAAGAGGCTGTGGCAGCTCCAGCTTCTGCCTGATGGCATGGCTGGGACAGCCCACCCCAGCACCACCCCATGCTCCAGCTGACGGTGCACTGGAGGTGGCCAAAGGGCAGAAGAGCTGGGAGCTCTTGCAAACCAGGGTGGCACCCGAAACCTCGCAACCTGCTGCTCAGCTTCCACCAGAGCTGCCACCAGCCCTCACCTGCACCACCTCTGTGCTCCTGAAGTCCCCTGACCCTGATGTCCTAAAGGCCACCGTGGCTGCCAGAGCCAGCAGAGCATGGGAGAGCCATGCGCAGGGCTCCTGGGGTTTCTCGCCTGCATGAAGAGCAAGGGCTGACTCCAAAGCCAAAGCTGCTCCAGGACATACAGAGGGAAAAGCACGTGGAGGACAAACTGCTCCTGGAAGTGTGAAGAGGCAGTAGGAGAATTAAACTGAAGGATGCTAAAGATAAGCAACAGAAGGAGAGTTTAGTAGCCACGGGTGAGACGGCATCTCTGAGAACAACCTGCATAACTAATCTCTGCAGTGTCCCCAGGGATATCCAATGTCCCTGCTGCCTTCGGGGCTGCAGCCACCCCAAGCAACAGAGGAAGTTCCCCAGATGCAAGAGAAGGAAACAAGACAGGGACACTGCTGCCACAGGGGCAGGGGCCGGGAAGGAGCTGTCCTCCTCTCCCCCCTGCAATTCCAGGGCTGCTGCCACGGCCGTGCCAGCACCCAGCCACCAGCACCAATCGCCTGTGCTCCCCTTGTGCCTCACTGTGGAAACGTCACCTGCTGCCACAGCTGTGGGGCAGTCACACTCGTCCAGGAGTCTAAATCCTACTCCTTAAAACCCCTGTCCCTCCGACCTCCCCACGATCTGGGCTGGGGGATGCCCCTCCAGTGCTGCCACAAGCCACCCACGGGTGATGCTACACCTGACTGGGTCCGAGAGAAAACTTGTAGCCAGCTACTGAGCTACCACATCACTTCCCTGCAGGCAGCCTGCACCTCAACATGCCACAGACTTTCCACATGCACAGCTAAGAGAAGATACAAAATCCCCAGGCCATGGTATTTTGCCCAGGAACACCTCCAGCCCCAGTGCACACTGGAGGGGTTTTTACCTTTGTGCCCAGGCACAGGGTAACAGCCAGTAGCAGAGGAGCGTAGTTCTGAGACCAACATGTGGGACGACCTGCTGATCATGGCTTGCACAGGAGGGCGAAAGGCAGCCTTAGAATATAATCCATTTCAGGCGCTTTTAAATCCCCCCAATACAACACAGAGCCCTTTAAGCAAAACTAAACAACTTCCTTTAGCCTAAATAAATATTAAACCTAAGTGATGCATTAATTTACTCCAGTTCACCAAAGGGTAACTCCTACCCAAACTGATCATTATAAAAGAAATCCTATAATCCCTCGCTCCCATTCAGGCTCAAAACATGTAATCCCGTGAATAAATCCAGAAAGAAAGTGTAACAAAATGGGCAATAAAAACTTACAGCATTCACATCTTTTCATCTACCATTAATACTGTAAACACTCACTCGAAGGCCCTTGAGTATGACTAATCTAACGTTTTGGCTCCCAACGCTAAGCACCAAAAGAGCTCGTGTCTCCCTGTAACACCCAGAGACACGGCTCAGGACCCCTCCGCAGTGAATCCCACCCTCAAATTCTGCAAAATGCTGCAAAATCAGCACGAAACGGAGCAAGTATGGTTCTAATAGTACCAGAGCACAGAGGGGTTTTTTTTCTCTTTTTTTTTTTTTTTTACTATTTTATTGCTTTGGAAGCCTGCAAGCTCCAACTGTATAAATGCCAATAACTTCCCAAGTTTTAAGGCTGCTGAAGTAAGAGATCAGATTTTAGCAAGTGCTTTCCAGGCAGCCAGCCAAACTTTTTCTGATTCACTAAAAGCAGCAAAGGGAGGGGGAGAGGGAGGGGGCTGGAGGGCTGATTAACTTCAGTTACCGCACAAGCACAAAAAAAATCCCCCATCTCCTCACTGCAAAGGTGCCATCGCTGCAAGCCCTGCGCAGCCTGTTAGTGCTCGGGCTTGGAAAAAAACAAAAACCCAAAACGCACCAGAGAAATACAGCAAACGCCTTCCAGCCGCGGGGTCATTTACAGCTGTGGATCCTCTGCTGCCGAGGAGGCTCTGCTGGTGTTAGTTTCGAGCTGCAGTTTTCAGAGAAAAAAAAAAAAAAAATGCGACCCGGGCTTTTTTTGGAGGGGTGGGGGAGCAAAGGAATGGAGCCGGTTTGCGTTTTCGCTC
>NW_008631335.1:0-4093 GCF_000691845.1 Merops nubicus | reverse complement strand
ACCCCACCATGCTGGGAGTCTGGGATTCCCAATCTACATTTTCAATACCACCAAGATTGTCCTTACTTCTTCCAGGCCCTGAACCTGCCCAGAATCCTCTAGATCCTGCACCTCAGTTTGTCACAGCCTGGTTTCATGGTTCTCCTACCAACAGTAAATGATTATGGTTGCATCTATTTGCAAAAATACATGTAACACTCTTTGCTTGGCTTCCAAAGAGTAGAGAACAGTCAGAAAAAAGGGTGGAGGGGAGAAAAAAATCCTGCCCATCACACACACAAAACTCCCAGAGACAGAAAGAGAAGGGAGAAGCAAAGACAACTCCAGAAGAAATTTCTGCATCTTCTTCCCCACGACTTATTAATAAAATAAATTGTATTAAGTGCCCAAAGATGAGAAAGTGCCAAACTCCAAGGGCACATGTGCACTTAGGGAATTACACTTTTTAAGCATCTGAACAGCCACGGGTCTAATCCATCCTCATCATCCACTAATCCATTTTCTCATCACTGACAGCAACGCCAGATGCTTCACCAGAAAGCACAAGAAATTCCACTGTAGGCAGCCACAGAATAATCTGCTCTCCTAGAAAGTCTCCTCCCAGCCTTATTTCTCAGAGGCTAGGAAAGAGAAACATTTACATCTTTTCTGCAGCTCTCCAGAAGATTTAGTATTTGCAAAGTTTTTCATACTCCTGGATACTTCTGTGATTTAGAGTTGTTTTGGATCCAGTCAAGTTCTGTGCTTCAGGAACACTCTGGCAAATAATCCCTCAAGTCTGATTACCCATCTAATGAAAAAGAAAATTAACAGTCTCAAATTCTTGAATTTCACTCCATGTCTACGTGTTCTTACGTTATATGACCAGTGAAATGGTTTTAACTTCCCTTCTCTGCACCATTCATCACACTCCAATATGTTGACCTGAATAAAGGAAATACTCTTAAAGTATTTGAGGTGTAGGGGCACGAAGGGCTTAGAGCTGAACAGAACCAGCAGCACTTCACCCTCACAGAATGTACAAACAGTGAAGAGAACCAGGGCTCTCACACATGGTTTTAGCAAGCAGCGTGGTAATATCCATTTGTTCTCTTTTTTACTTGTAAAAACAAGTTTTTAAAGCTGAAAATTGCATTCATAATTAAGGAAATCCAGCTAAAATCTTTTACCTAAACAACCATTCCTCTGCATTGCCTGAAACCAAAACACTGCAGCAGCAAGAATCTGAAAGCAGAGCTGACAAATTATTTTAACTCTCCAAACTAAAGTGAAACAGAGGGGGAGAAAAAAACCCAAAGCATGAGTAGTAACATCAGACTAACAACCTTTTGCTTTAGAAGCAATATTTAATGTATATAGGCACACATTTGTTTGTAAGAGCCTTCAAGTTGAGGGGAGTTCTTCCACATCATCATTTGTTCTACGCCTTGCCAGTGTTTTTTTTCCATCTGTTAGAGCTGTTTTGGTCCTACTGCCATAATTCCACAATTTCATTTCCTGATGAAACTAGTGAAAACACTTACATGCTTTATTTGCTGCATAATAGGCAGATCATTTAAACAACTAAAGGTGTCCCTGTGCACCATTTTGTCACTATTTTTCTCAAACATAGAATCGTTCTGGTTGGAAGAGGAGTTTAAAATTGAGTCCAACCATCCCCCAGCACTGCCAGGTCCCCACTGCCCCGTGTCCCTCACCCCACATCTCCACGGCTTGGAAACCCCTCCAGGGGTGGGGACTCCACCACTGCCCTGGGCAGCCTGGCACAGCCCTGGGCAACCCTCCAGGGCAAGAAATTGTTCCTCAGGGACAACCTCAACCTCCCCTGGGGCAACCTGAGGCCGTTTCCTCTTATCCTGTCCCTTGTTCCTTGGGAGCAGAGCCTGACCCCCACCTGGCCCCAACCTCCTGTCAGGACCTGTGGGGAGTTCTTACACTTAAATGCTCTCCACATCTACACCAGCATAGCCTGTGCCACATGCATCAGGGTTGTTTGGGTAAAATAAATCAGCTCATGTGGCCCTGCTTGTCAGCACTTAAAATTGCCATTTTTGGAAGGATTTTACAGATCCATCCATGACTATCCATTTCAAATATGGAAATTTGACACGGTTGATGACACTGACTTTTCAAACAAGACTAATTTTCACTGAGACAATTAGTCAGCTAATCTGTTAAAGCTTCCTGATAAAGAAGTCAAACTCTTGAGTAAGGATCTGAATCCTTGAGAGGTAGAAGGAGGTGGGAAGGGAGTACAAGGGACGCTGGGGAAGAACAGGAAGGTCTGGGACACAAAGCTGCCAGCACTGGGCAAAGCAAGGGGCTGGGGAGCACCCCAAACTGCAAGGGGAAAGGACAAACAAAGCTGTCCAACCCCCTCGGGCACTTCCACAGTGGTTCCAAGCAGCCAGAGAGGAAGCAGGAGGATCTAAGGATTATGTTCATCATGGTCAGACCAACAGGCATGAAAAACAGAGAGATTTTAATCAAATATGCAAGGGGCACATACTGGCACAAAGGAGCAAACTTCAGGGACCAGAAGGCACAAGTTGATGAGGAGTTCTTGTAACCTAGGAAGAGGTGATGCTGTATTTGTAGAAGGTAGCACCTGTTTACTCCCAGAAAATGAGAGAAAGGTCCTACCTACAGGTATCAAATACAGCCTGGGCTCAGGATTTGGTATACCCCTGATCTCCAGGACACAGCTTAGCCTTCCTTTCAGGTTATGCACCTGGATGCAAATTTAACTATATTTTGGAAGAATCTTGGCTGAATCTTGTCTTTTACTTCAGGTTCATGTTTAAGCATTGCATTAAAAATGGTTCCCTGATAGCTAAAATGCCCAAAGATGGGAATAAAGTAAGATATAGGTGTGACTGGTATCTGAGCAATCACATGGAAAGATATTAAAATAGATTATTCACTGTAATTATGTTTCTCTTGTCATCTAATCTGCTATATGCAGCCAGTAGACTTACCAGGGTACTAAAAAAGCACTTTTTGCACTAAAGAGCTTTAGATTCTAGATGATTTATAAATCAGAGATTTGTTTACAATCTGGCCACCATCTCTGGAGCTGGTAGTGAGGGACACAATGAATGAGCATCTCTCCCAAAGTGGCATAAAAAGTTCTCTGCCTCATCGGATTTAAAACAGGCAAATGCAATTATTCAACTTATTCCTTGCTGCTTCTTCTGGACATCAGAATTCCAGAGAAAAAAAAATAAAAGAATACTGTGTGATTTCTGCTTTAAGATAACTTAAAAACCTAACAGGAATCCCCTCTTCAGTGTAGGCGACCTCTTGGGATGTTTCCTATTGCAGCAGAAGCTGAGCATCACACAAACAAATCCTCACTTCCATGCCTACATTCCACTCCGAGGGATCTTACAGCAAAAGCTGGTTGCCTATCAGAGCAGATTTAGCACTCCTCAGCCTCCACCCAGGGAGGTGAAAGGAGCACCCATCTCTGCCCTCCTGCACAGCACTCCACAGGCTCTCAGGCCGCTGACGTGTGGCTACGTTGGGGCAACACTCAACTTCCAGAACCTGTCTCAACCCCCAACTCCCACCAGGCACCAAAGCGAGAAAAGGAGACTCGGGGGGAAAAAAACCAAACGGGTTCAAACCACATGTGAGTGAACACGATGCTGTAAAGCCTAGAAAAACATCACCAAGAAAAGCACGTTGGGAGGGCTGACCCGAGAAGTCCCAAGGACCCAAGGGTGCAGATGGCTTCAGAGGTACGGCCGAGGGCTGATGGAGAACCTGAAAGGTGTTGCTGCGACATGGCGGGTCCAGAATAAAACCACTAATTCCAATTTGGGAAAAGCACAACTAAAATATTTTAAAAGAAAACCACCAAACACAATTAAAGCACATCTTCCTTCTTGGGGAAAGCACAACCCTTTTAGGTTCCAAGGGTTGTTTCGGGCTATTTGTTGTTTTGGTTGGTTTTTTAACTATCAGTTCTTACCGCCCTGTGACACAATACGACAAAACTTACCGAAACCCCCGAAACGACCCACTAGTGACTCAGACGTTTTCCTCCCCCCCGCCCGCTGCGCGCAGGTGCCGAGGCCGCGCACCGGGC
>NW_008631334.1:0-3474 GCF_000691845.1 Merops nubicus | reverse complement strand
GGAGAGAAATGAAGCGCTTAAAAATTTTAAGAAACCCCAGAAAAGCCAAGAAAGGCAAGAAAGGTAAGACACTTTTAACATACTAAATACATTTATTCCCTCAGAAACACTTCAAAATGTGGCCAGTCTTGGCCTACAAGTAGTAATGAAACCTGAAGTCCCAGGCATATTACATGCCAGCATGCAACAGGGAGAACAGTAAAGATAGAACCAATACTGGCCAAAGATATTTCCCCAGGAGATCAGGAAATATATTTTGGAGGAAATGAAGGCAAAACATGCTTCTCCCTTAGCAAAGCAAACAAAAAATGTGAATTTAAGTGAGCTGGGACCTAGATTTCAGAAAGTATCTCCTTCTCAGCATCCTTCCTCAGTAGATTTCTCCATCCTCATTCTCTGCACTGTACTTCCTGACCTATGCCATCCAAAGGCACTAGAGACAGAGGTGGAGATACATTCTTCTGCTCTTGCCTTCTGCAGACCAAGCTCTTCTCTTCTCACTCAGCTGAGAGGAGGGGAAGAGAACAGGAGACACTCAAGGTGCCCTCCTTTCCCCACCATTGGTAGAGGCTGGTTCAGTGGCTGCTGACTGGGCAATGGGAAGGGCGTAAAGCCGAAATGCTCCAATGAGAGCTATCTGTCCATCTCCCTTTCCCAGGATTCCTGCTCCAGGAACTGCCTGTGGAGCATTACTTGGTGCCACTTGGTCTGTCCACAGTCCTTGAGGTCCTCTAAGTAAATTCATGCTCCTCTTAGCCAGGACTCTCATTTCACCCCAAAAGTCTTGCCAGTATCTTCAGTGAGGTAACCAATGACTGAGCAGCATCCGGTCCGTTCCTGATTGGCTTGGTGTCCCCACTCAGATGAGTCTGAGGAGGGAAAACACACACACACAAATCCATGTACTTTTCCTAGGACTTGGACATAAACAGTACAGTGCTTGATTTTTCAGATGCAGCCCAGAAAGCTGTTTGGGTCTGATCCTGAGGAGTTTTGCTACCCGGTAACTTAGACCAGGTTCATTCTTTTGAGTCTATCCCTTGGGAAGAAGGATTATTTGGAAGGCCACCTGGACCACAGAGCAGAAAAACTAAGGAAAATTGTCCCTGCATGTGAGAGAGAAGATACTGTTAGCCCAAGTAAACAATGTGGCTTCATGGATTACAGGATGATCACTGCAGGAAGAGTATGCTGGAAACCAGCTTGCAAGGATGGAAAATGCAAGTGCTGGTTTGTCTCTACTGCAAAATAATTAATCTATTATTTCCAGGTTAGTTTGAGTAGAACGTAGATGAAGAGTTTGATCGTTCAAGTCTGGAATCTGAAAAGACTGGCAGCAAACTGCTGGACATGTCTGCAGTACAATCCCTGCAACGCTCCGTGGGGAGCACTAGGAGAGGACTGATGGTGGAAACGGGTGTTCTACACCACAGAGCTACATGCCCTTGATTCCCTGGCCCAGACTGCAGATGTGCTGGTCCATAATCCTAAAATCACAACTCCAGCTCACTCTGGAAAGTGACCAGTTGTGCAAAACTCCATGCTACATCACAATTTGTAAACAAACTGTCCAGGAATGGACCAAGCCACCACAACTGTGAAAAGACTTTTACTGGTGATCATACAAGTGGTTTTGAGTCTGTGACTAGGAAAAGATGCACAGAGTGAATCCTGGGGATGGAAGCAGACAGACTGCCAAATCATACAGGTCATGCCTCATGTGCATAAACATTTGTGCAAGTATTGCTAGTGAAATTCCATGCTATGTTTGCTCTCTGAACATGTGATAATTTGGAACAGCCACTGCAGCTCGCTCACCTCCTCAGCTGATGGATGGAGAATGGAGGTTGCTAAGCTGGGCAAGCCCACAACCAAATGCAGCCATCAGGAACAGATGCCAGCAAAGCTTTGCCATGTTCTGCCAGGACATGCACACACTCTGCAGGAGGGTGACCAGGACTGGCTGAGCTAAGACACTTCTTACTGGGCAGCATTCTTGCTGACTATGCGAGGTTACTTCGGCTACCTATCCAGAGCAAGAGGCCCTCACACATGCCTGGCCAGGAACTCCTGGTTCACCCCCAGGGCCTCGGGCAGGACAAGGAGGGGCAGATGGCACGATGGGGCAGTGCTGGCAGACTGGGGCTGCTCACCCAGCAGCAGTCCCATCTCCTGCACTCTCCCTCGTCCTTGGCTGCCAGAGCTAGTACCTTAAATGGTCTGTACCTCCCAGCTGGGCTCCCATCCTCCTCCCCTCCAAAATTCTGGACACCTATCCAACCAAAAAAACTAGTGACATAAAAACATACTTACCAGAACTCTGCACCTGGGTTGCGACAAAATTCTGGGCAGTCCTATAAAGTACAATTGGGTAAAATTCTAAAATTCTTAGGGAGCATTGGTCTAGTTATAAGGAAGGCCCTTCCTTGGCAGCTGGAGCAACTACAAGCATAGAGGCCTTGCTCTAGGGCACCTCCTGAATTTTCTTAGAGCAGCCCCCGTCCTGAGAATGGGGCATGGCCCACTAAGAAGTACTCAGGGCCCTTTTTGCCACAGGTCTCATTCAAGTTCTCAGGAAAAAAACCATCAGGTGTGACAAGCTGTTCCAGAAAGTCAGCTGCAGTCTTGCATTTAGAGCCAGGTTGCTCTTGGAAAAGTAAAGGTGAGGTTTCTGTGAATTCCTGAAGTAGTCCTAGATCAGATCACATCCCAGCATAATCCAGCTGAGCAACAGCAAAGCTGCACTACCTGGAAATTGCATTTTTTTCTGGTTTTTGATCACCAGGAACTGGAGAACTATTTCAGAGAGTACTGCATGAAGTGCTTTACAGGAGAACACTGGGTGGTACAGGGTGCTTTAGCAATGAAATGTGGGTGCAGCGCATGAGACCCTGCTGGAAGACTCTGGGAGGACTGAAGACAGGCTAGTTCACATTGGCTGGCAGCAGCAGCAGGAGGAATCCTGCTAAAAGGGCAGAACTTGAGTACAACCCAACATACCCTTGTCCAAGCTCTACTCCATGAAGCTCCAAAATCACTCCAGAGCAAACTACAGAGGAAACATAAGTGAGTCAGCATGGATAACTGGACAGATAGGGCTGTGTGTATCTTGCTGGATGCAAGCTAACATGAAAGACACAGCCAAAATCACCTTTAAGAGGTCCAGTCTTTCTTCACTGGCTGTCTAAGTAAACTGAGTTCCTTACTTGCATGCTCTGAATTAGTGTGTCACAGCCAGACATCTACCTTCCAAGATGCTGCAATGCCTGATGTGGACAGCCCCAATGAAGCCTCCAAGAGAGTAAGACATGCACCACACTTAAGGCAATACCAGAAACAGTGAGCATCTTTCAAATGTGAAAACTATTTTCAACTCACTTGCTCTTCCTGCTGGGGAGCTCTGGGGAGCTGGGACTGGATGATCCATCAGACTTCAGGTCAAAGAAAGTTCCTGGACTGTCCAGCACCTTCTGT
>NW_008631333.1:0-15171 GCF_000691845.1 Merops nubicus | reverse complement strand
GCGGGAGGCGGCGGGCCGGGGAGCCGCGGTGACTTCGGAGGGAGGTCGGGTCTGCTCGGGGGAAGGCGTAGCGCCTGTCGGGGGAGGGAGCCCGTCCGGAGAGGGGTGAGCCCCGGCCGGCCTCGGGACGAGGCGGCGGAGCGCTCCCTACCTGACATCTGCGTCTCCTGCTGCCCCTTCGCTGGGCTGAGCCGGCACCAGCGCGGTTTGGGCCCTGCGCCCGGGCTCGAACGCCCGCTTGGGAGGTTTCGGTTATGGAAAGTCTTTTTTCCTTTGTGCTTTCCAGTAACCGAGTTCTTTTCTCCGTAGCTCTGAAACGGCTGCGTGAAGCTGCCAATAGCAACGACTTGGACACGGGTAAGACTTCTGCCGATCCTATCTGGGACCCCTTCCTGGAAGGGCAGTTTTGGCTAGGGGCTTTATTTTAGAAGAGGAGGAGGGTGCAGATAGTTTTGCAGTCATGGTGCTTCAGATGCTGCGAATCTAGAAACTGCTTTGCTGGAGCTTTGCCTCGTTCTCTGAGCAGAGTGAGGCTGGTTATGGCGTTCACCTTTCTGATCAGGTGCCCCTTCAGCTTACCTGCTTTCTTCTCCTCCTTGGCCCTGTCAGTGCACCAGCTCCTAGAGGATGGGACTGACCCCTGTGCTGCGGATGACAAAGGCCGGACAGCTCTGCACTTTGCCTCCTGCAATGGCAACGATCACATCGGTGAGTGGGGAGCCCAAGTTCTGCCTTCCAGCCTCTCTGTGGCACACATTTTGAAGGATGCTCTTTGTTTTGATGCAGCACGTGATGGAGATTGGTGGTTTTTGTGTGTTTTGTGGCAATGTGGCCAGCTGAACTCTGGCTCCGGGGGGCTCGCTGTGTCCCCCTGCTGAAGGAGGAGCAGGACTTCCCAGCTCCGGGGCTGTACTGGTGCAGAAGGGTGTCCTTAGTCCCAGTTCTTCCCCTCAGGGAGCCCAGGGGCAGTGTCACTGCCCAGCTGTGTGCTGGGTCTTTGTGCAGTGCTGCACAAAGCTCCATCTGACCCCATCTCTGGGAGGAAGCTGCTGAGCTGAACAGAAGCCCCCATAAGGCAGCCTGGTGGCTGCTGCCTGGGCCTGTGGTCCACGAGGGCCCGACCTGTGGAAGAAGAGACTGAGAAGGAAAGGGATTGATGTGGCTCTGTTTTCTTGTTTCCAGTGCAACTGCTTCTGGACCATGGGGCTGACCCAAACCAGAGAGATGGGCTGGGAAACACCCCCTTACACTTGGGTAAGTGCCATGGAGGGGAGGTCTGCATGCAGAGAGGTGAGGTGAACACCACCATGCCCTGTCTTTCCTCTCCACCTTCCCCATCCCTGTGCATCACAGTATGCATCTCCAGCTGCAGGAACCTAGGAGGTACTCTACGTTTCATTATCTTCACACCTCACAGAGATTTAAGGGTCAGAGTTTAAGCAAATCACTTTCCTTCCCTCTGCCAACCCCGAGGCGTGCCAGATCTGTTCCAGAGGTGCTACTCAGGCTTGAGGGTGAGGTTACCCTTAGCAGCTGGGCTGTTCCTCTTTCCCGTGGCAAGGAGCCCTTGGGGAAGCGGCAAGCTCCACACTTGAGCAGAAACTCCTTTGCTGTTCACTGGTCCCTCTGAGTTGTGTGTCCTGTGTTTTCCCTCCCCAGCTGCCTGCACGAACCACGTTCCTGTCATCACCACGCTGCTGCGGGGAGGTAACATTCCCTCTACAACCACCACAGCCTGTCCCTCTCCTACCCTGCCCCTGTGAACACCCCCAGGGACCGTGGGGCCTTGAAGGCAGACCTCACTTTCTGTCCTCCTTCGTGCATCTTGCAGGGGCCAGAGTGGATGCTTTGGACCGAGCTGGCAGAACCCCACTGCACCTGGCCAAGTCCAAGCTGAACATCCTGCAGGAAGGGCTCTCCCACAGCCTGGAGGCCGTGCGCCTGGAGGTCAAACAGGTAAAAAATCCCACCTTCTGCTAAGGTGCTGCAGCCCCTACACCCTTTCAGGGTCAAATATGGCAGCTGTTTTAGATCCCTGTCTGTAGGTTTTTAGCTGCTCTGAGTTTGACTTTTTCCTTCTGTTTTCAGAGAGCTTCCTTTTTCCTAATTTCTACTCTAAATTTTTGCAGGACCTCTCTTGGCTCTGCTAGGCCAAGGATGCATTGAGCATCTTAATTCTGAGGCTGTATGGAGCATTCTCTTTTCTTCACCCACTGTGTAAGACGTGGCAGGAGAGGGACCACAGCGTGGGCTGTAGCTGTGGCTCCAGCAGGGATTCTACATTCCTAGCACAGTCTGCCCTGCTCTGGTACATGGGGGCATGGAGTAGGAAAGCAGTCACAGGGCTGCACGGCAAATACAGGAGCTATGGGCCTCACTTCAGGAGCTGTGTAGGAGCCACAAAGGGTTTTTTTCCTGTAAAAATCTCCCAGCCTGGTACAACTGTCTGATGTTGGAGTGAGAAGAAGCTCACACTGCTGTCTGATCATGAGGACAAGAGCCTTTCATGCCTGTTGGTTTCAGATTATCCAGATGTTGCGGGAGTACCTGGACCGCCTGGGGAGGCACGAGCAGAAGGAACAGCTGGATGACCTCTGCTCCAGGTTACAGAAGACTAGCACAAAAGAGCAGGTAGGCAGCGTGGAGCTGTGGTGACTCACCTGCTGGTGTGGTGAGCAATGTGTGCAGGAGGATGCAGACACGTGAGCAAGGTGAGGCTGAAGACATGGATATGGGAAGTGTTCTTGCTCCTGTTGGGTAGAGGCCAAGTTTCGTGGTGACTCGTGGTGCTCCCTTGGGTTGGAAGTGAAAATGCAGGAAGCATCTCTGTGCCTAGCAGCTCAGCAGAGCAGCTGGAGACCAAATGGGCTGAGGGCATGGGTGTTTTAAGGCCAGCATCACAACCACACAGGGTTGCAGGGCCTGGTTGTTTTTTTACTACAGCAGATTGGCCCTTAGAAACAGGCTTAGAAGAAACAGCCCTGATGCCATCATTGAGTTCTGGGTAATACTTCTATTTGAGGGACTGGCTGGATCAAACAAACTGGAGGTCAAGCCCTGACCTCGTGAGGAATGGGGAGGAGCTCCTGTTGCTTTAGATTAGGACTTGTTTTATTGTGAGGACAGGAGCCCTTCTACACAATTGTGGGACCAAAGGGATCCTGTCCTGGTATAAGGTCAGCGTTGAGCTTTCCTGGCAGTCCTCCTGCAGGGGGGTGTCTTCTGTGGTGGTGGGCAACTTCCCTGCCTCATGGTCTGCTGTCTTCTGGCAGGTGGACGAGGTTACAGACCTCCTGGCCAGCTTCACCTCACTCAGCCTGCAGATGCAGATGGAAAAGAGGTAACTGGCTTCCAAAATCATCTTCCTGCTGCAACAGGAGAAGCCTTGGAGAGAAGCAGAGGAAGCTGAGGCTTGCTTCAGCTGCTGCCAGTGGCCGTTCTGCCAGACCCACTCTGCTGGTGCCCAGACTGCTCCTGTTGGTGCTGCCACAGCTGCCCCGTGGGGTGGCAGTGGCCTTTGGAAGACAGAGACAACGGGCAGCAAGAGTGCTGCAGCTGAGACTTTTGGAAGGGAAGAGCTGCTTTTCTTTTTGCCAGATGGGCTGGCACTGAATAGGATACCCCTTGCAGAGATGTCTGGCCTTCACTTAAGCACTTCAGCTGGATGTAGGTGGTGGCTGATGCCACATGTGGTCGGTCACAAGCCCTGACTGGTGCATTCAGCAGCTGGCCAGCATCCAGAAACATTTGGAACAGGCACCTTCTGCCACCTCTGCAGTAGTCCACTGCATGGGGGAGAAAGTTGGTGCCTCTGACAACAGAAGGCTTTGTGCTGTGAGGAGAATCACTCTTCATTCTGCCTGCTGCCCTGAGAAACACCCCGAGGCTTGATCCTGACCTTCCCCAGAGCCCGTGGTCAGAGGATCTGCCTGGTTCCAAACAGGACACAAAGCTTTCAATCTCTAAACAGCTTTTCCTGGCCCTGTTTTTAAACCACTGCTGCAAGTTAGTGCTTAAATACTAGGGTGCAAAAAGCAGCCAGCTAGCAGGTGAGGATCCACAGTCCTTGTCAGTAGGGTGCAGATAGCAGCAGGGTGACAAGAACATGCCCAGCAGCAGTCTGAGTGCCCACGGGGGTACCACACCTAAATGACAACGTGCTGGTGGCAATACCCATCCCACAGCTTGGGAAATGGGGTTTAGGATTCAGCCACAGCCTGGAGCATTCTTCAGAGACCTTTAGGTGAAGGTGTTCTCTTGCCCAGGAGGAGGCTGAGTGGGATCTCCACGTTCCAAGCTGAGGTGGCAGAAGTCAGTGTGGTGTTCAGATGGGCTCATCTGCAGGGTGCTGGAGCCCACGACTGGGGCTCACAGTCTTGTGGGCTGGCTGGAGCTGTCACTGTGAATACTGATAACTCTGTTAGATATGCTGGATGGGAAGGCTACTGAGGGGGTGGGAGACAATCTGACCTTTTTGTATATTGAGCTTCAATAAAATCCTGTCAGCCTTTTCAGACTCCTCAGCTGAGTTCTCTCTTTTCCAGAGCAGCTCATTCCTCTTCCTTTAGGTGTGTTCCAGCCCCCACCCACAGCACTGCTGCTCTCTGCTAACTCTTCCCTTCCTGCCCAGGGCTGAAATCAAAAGTGACAACACAACGTTGTTTGAATTCAAGCACCACTCTGTTTGCAGATCAAAGTACACAGTCACTGACTCACCTTCTGATCTTGACTCCCACAGCCAAGAAATCCAAACTTTACATCTAGCTGGTTGCTGTGAAGCTGTACAAACAAGAGAGAAGAAAATCTCAGTGGGATTGCTTCGAGCTGGCAGAGGGGATGCTTTGTGAGAAGGAAAATCAGCCTCACCCAGCCTGCACTCCTCAAAAGCACAGAGCTGAGGGGGGAGAGGGTGGCTGAACTCGTGTCTTGCCATGTGAAACATGCTCTGAAGAGATGAGGGGCTGGGGAGGGACACCTGAGCAGGACAGAGAATTTCCAGGGTGGTCCCTATGTGAGCAGTGAGTGACCTTTGTGTCCAATCTTTCTTTGTTTCTTCCCACCTTCCCAATCTAGTCTTGGTGTCCACATCACACCCGGCTGTCAGAGCTTCTGCACTCAACAGCCTTGTTGCTGAGGAGACCATTAAGGTGCCTGAGGAGCAAAGGGCTGAAATGCTCTTTATTGCTGCAGTTACCTTCCTTGCTGATGTTGACTGCTAGACACAGCTTGGAAGCTTTCCTCAGAATCAGGAATGCACCTCAGCTGGTACTCAGAGCGAAGCTTTTAGCCTGAGCACACGTGATGTTGTCCACAGCTCTTCAGACCTTTGTCTTGCCTGGCACTGGAGTTTTTCATAACCTCTCCTAAGTGTGGAGGGGAAAAGTGGGGGTGCTGCAGCCAGCCAGGAGCAGTTGCTCCTTCTGTGGGAGCTGAGGCACTGCCAACAACCCCTGGGAGACTGGCACAATGGACAGGCAAATAAAATGAGGGGGAAATTTTACCACTTCTTTAGCAATCACCTCAGATAAGAAAGAGGAGAGGGGATCAGGTTTTCAGTGGGGATGAAAATGCATCACGTAGGGATCATATTCTGTGGATCACTGAGTTCTGCTCTCCCACCTCAGGGCTGGGGCACTGGGCTGCTCAGAGCTGTGTCATGTGTTTGGCACTGGCCCGAGAAAAGTTTTAGGTTTCTGTGTGTCAGCTGCTCATGCCAAAGCCTGGACTACCCTGCCCTGCTCAGCAGCTCTATCTAGACAGAGAGTTTAGTGCTGGGGAGGGAAAGAAGGGAAGAAAAAGTTCCAGGGGAGGAGGAGAATGGGGCTTCATGCTGTGCCAAGAGCTCTGTGCACTGTCTGCTTTTTCTGCTGCTCCTGGCCTCCTCTCCCAGCAGCTTTTCCCCTGCTTTTGCACACTGGGCCAGACTTCCCCGGGCAGCCCATAAGGTGGGAGGCTGGTGGCAGCTTTCTGCACCTCCCAGTGGTGTCTGCTGCAAGAACCAAGAACAAAACCAGCAGCACAGGTTTCCCTCTGCTGTTTATTTTGCCATTAAACGCAGACCAGACTCCAACCTGACCATTTTCCTCGTGCTGCACCATCCAACATCCCTTCCCGGTTCCTTTCCCAAGAGACTGTTCATCCCTGCCACGGGCCAGTGATGTCAACCAGGCCTTGACCCAAGGCCTTGCCTTGGTCACTGTTGTGTGGCCTCCAGATTTGTTCCGTTTCCCCCCCTCATTTAGAGCACAGAGCTGCAGTGAGGTGCTGAACCCAGCAGCCACCTCCCCATCTCGGCAGCTTCCCTGTAAGACACAACAAAAACCTTGTCTGGCTCACCCAAACAAGCGAAGACAAAACCTGCTGGCACCTCACTGAGGACCCACAGGAGAAGCAACAGCCCTGAACAAAGCCTCCCAACAAAGCCACACGGATGTTATTAAGCAAAAGGCCTTTCTCTGAAGCAGCCGCTCACCCCCGCAGGTGAATGCAAAGCGGGCACTGATGTGCAAACACAAGAATCTGTTGAACACTTTAGCAGCAGAAATAATTAAACTCCAGGGTATTGAGCCAACAAGTGAACTCCATTACTTCTTCCACCTCTTCCTTTCTAGCAGACTCCAAATCCATCATTGTAATTACCTACGCTGCTGAAGAAGCTCCATGAAGCAACTCTGGCAAACCTCCCATCCTTTCATCTGCTTCCTCTGCTCATTCCATCAGCAGGACAGATCTCCTCCATCACAGGATGGTACTTGCAGCAAGATGCCTGTGCACTGTGCCCAGCCAGCATTAGAGAGCAGCCCTGGGCATCTCGGAGCCCATGAGACAACTGGGTGGAAGAGCCAGCAGTTCGGGTGAGGAAGCTGATGAAGGAGAGACAGCAAATTGTGGATCTGAGAAGGAAAAAGAATGTGTGGTTGCTGGAAGAATTAAAATCATCAGCTGGCAATCTGCTAAGACTGGGCATGGATTAGGAACCAGCAGCTAAACCCAAAAGCAAATAAGCAGAATTCCCTCTAGCTACTAGTGTTACATGCCCTGACCATCCCATCACACAGTCACTTCCCTGCCTGCAAGCTGGCAAGGCTGTCCTGCTGCTTGCAGAGGGTCTGTGCAAGGTCCTGCTCCCACGAGCACAAGGGGAGACACAGGCAACACTTGAGCTTCTTGCTCTGCCAGAATTAGAAGCCAGCCTCATAGCAGCTTTCTGGCTCCTCCAGTCCCATGTGTCTGCAGACAGGGAAACTCTCCCTCCAGGGCTGCCAGATTTGCACACAGGGGTGTAAGCAGGATGAGCTCCTCAGCACCTGGGTCAGACACCTCCCAGCAGTGTCTGGGGCTCATGGCATGTGCATCATGGAGATGCCAGGCACCAGGACCAGCATACAGCTGGCAGGACTAAGTGCTCCACAGAAGGTAGCCATGGCCAGCTCGCAGGAGAGCTGGAGCCAACCACTAGCCACAAACACCCAACTGCTCTCACCTCTCCCATTCCCTCTCCCTCATCCCAGCTCCAGGCGTGGCTGCATTCAGCCAACCTGGCAAACCAGCTTCTAGAGGGTTAAAGCCAAGCTGCTCGTCAGCCCAAGTGATGACAAGGAGGAAAGAAAATACAAGCACCGAGTCCTTAATTAAGGTGAGAAGCTGGGAGCAGGGACTGCAGAATGCTAATCAGTCTGGAGGGGAAGCTGCGTGGAAAGAAGCAATCAAGCTCCTTCAGCTTTAATTAAACCTGGCTCTGTATCAAGGCTGTGACACCTTTTCTTCACCTCTGCCTCTGAGCAGAGAAACCAGCTGTTACTGGGCAGACAGCAATTCCCTCCTGGCTCCAGAGCCTCCCCAGGGCTTGGTGTCTGTCCTCCCTGCTCAAATGCTCCCCAAAATCAGTGCCAGGCAGAGCTTGGGGATGGGAGCTTGCAGATGCTTGCCATGTTAAATGCACCTTCTCCCCCAGGTTTTCTCCATCCTGTTCTATTTAGGCTTCACACCAACGTGCAGCAGTCAGTCCCCACCTGATCCGCTCCCTTTTTGACGTGAGACTGGGAGGATGAGGATGAGGATGAGGGGTGAGCAGCAGCCTGGCTCCAGACACAGGCAGTGTCTGGCTGTGGTGTAGCCTTGCTCCCCACTGCTATTCCCTTCTCCCTCCAACACTTGGGGCTGTGAAATGAACCCACAGAAGTGATGTCACATTTGTGTCACCCAAAAGCTGCTTGAGGCCATGTGAGCTGGCCACCAGCCATAACCTCTCATGCAAAGGGTGGCTACAAGGTTAGCTGTCCCTAGGGAGGTGGGTAAAACATGCTGGCCACATTTCCAAAAGGCCTTGACCACAGAGCAGCTGCAGCCACCAGGGAGGAAGTGGGAGCAGGAGAAATCAGAAACAAGGCCAGGAGGTGAGGAAGGCTCCAGGTGCAGAGAGAGCCTTGGCTGGCCTCCACTCCAGGCAATGGGTGTCCTTGGAGCTGGGCTCTAGGAGGTGTGCAGCTGCTTCAGTGAGGATTAGAAATATCACGTTGCCTGGGAATCTTAAGAGCAGGAGAGACCAAGCAGTAAGCTCAGGTTTACTCAGGCAGAAGCAAGGGACAGAGAGAGAGAAATAGGGGGGAGATTCGTGGCTCTGCTCACACACATCACCATGAAAGGTGAATAATCTGCCCTGTTCAGGGCAAAGGTGTTCACTCTGAATCCTACTGCTGCCACGATGATCTCTGTTTCCCAGCTTCAGTGTGGAAGTCTGGAGCATCCCACAGTGTCACTGCTTTCACTAAAACAAAATTCTTTTGCCAAGATTTCCTCCTTTCACCTGCTCTTAGGGTGTTATGGGTGCAGATCTGCCTCACGTTGAGAGTTACACACTCAGTAGCCACACAGCACTAATTAAATGCCATATGTAATTAAGGAAAAGGAGGGGATGCTGCGATCATGTGAAGTTTATTGTAAATATTCAGCTGGAATGGTGGCAGGTCTTGTGATCTGTGGCTGAGGCATCTTAGTCCTGGCTGTTGGAGCGTGGAGGAGGCAGCTAAGGAGCTCTGTGGGGCTTGAGCTCAGTTTCACAGGTCTGGATGAACAAGCTCTTTGTCCTCTTTCTGGGATTTCTTCCTGATCTTGTCCTCCAGCATCACCAAAAGCTCCCAGGCCACGGGACCAAGGCTTAGGGACTATCTCTGTGCTGGAAACTTGTGTCCCTCCAGGGAATCTGTCTCATCCCAGGTGAGGATGGGCTCAGGTGGCTGCAGTCACCTGTGGTGCATGGACTTGGCACATTGTGGAAGCCAAGTACCCTTCTTGGACCACCTCCCCTCTTTACTCATGTCACAGCTAGGTGACAAAATGGGAGCTGTGTGAAGTCAGCAACATCCCCAGGCCTGGCTCTGCCTGGCATCGTGGCAAATCGTGGCTCTGCAGCAATGCAAATCCCAACAGCTCCTTCCCTCCTTTCCTCCCTCCCATCTGTGCTAGGCTGAGCAAAGGCCTTGGAAAAAGAACACCTTGGATGGTGTTTTTTCTGGGCTTCTCCAACAGCCCAACGATGCAGAACAATGCTAAAGCAAGCTGCTGTGGGGCTGGGCTCCAACATAGCTGAGGGATGCTCACCCTAGCTCCAGAGCAGCCTGACACTGCTTGGGTGGGGAGAAGGCTCCTGCCAAAACGTGAGTGCTCTGCCAGCACGTTGCTTCCTACCTCCCTCATGATGTTTTTCTTCCCTTCTCCCCCCTGCATCCAGTCCCTTGCTTCACCTTGCCCTCTCACTGCCATCTTCTGTCCCCTTGGATGGCTCCTGAGACACTTTTCTCATTCATCTTGCCTCCTTCCTCCTGTCCTCTCACCATCCCTCCTTTTCCCTGTTTCTGTGTCCCTCTCCCACAACTTTCTCTTCAACACTAACAGTGCCAGATGCAGCTTCAAACCCTCCAGCTTTGCTTCTTTGCTTCTGCAGTGTCTGCAAAGCCAAAAAAAAACAAATGACCCCCCTCTAGTGAGGCAGGGACACCAGACTGTGGTAAGACACCTCATCCAGCCTCCACCACTTCCAGCCCCACGCTGGGCAGAGATTGTACCCAGCACACAGCCAAGGTGGCAGGAGGAGGAAATGACCAGGGTTTATTAAGGTCAAGCAGGGGAGAAATTCCAGCACCTTCTGGGGAATGTGGTTTCTTGTCCCACCCCTCCATCCCTGCAGCATCCCCATCCTTCCTGCTCTCACACAGCCCTGCTGTGGGGTGTCATCGAGCTGCTACCACAGCTGAAGTGTCCTCTGGGGCTGCTTGGAGAAGTCTCACTGAGCAGTCTCACACTCTCCTGGAAGCCCTCTCCTTTTGGGTAGAGAGGGGCACCAAGGAGACACTAAGTGGACATGGGTGTAATAGGCCTGTTTCTTTCTCCTTTGCCTCACCACAACTGTCACCTGGGTCCACAGCTCGTTTTGCAGCTTGGCTGCTTTCTTCTGCTTTGGTGACAGCCATCAATTTACTCACATTCATCAACATTACATGGAAAAACAGTGTCAGTAAACAAGTTTACAAGTCAGTAAACCACACACATGGGGCTAAGATCACTGAGTAATGTCACTGCTTGGAGAGCAACAGGTCCTTCAGCCCCAGAAGGAAGGGATGAAACTCCCAGTAGCAAGCAAAGATCAAAGAGGAGGCAATAATCCCTCAGGAGTTTGCAAAGGACAAACAGAAAGCAAGCAGAGGGGTGGATCAGGTGGAACAATGTGGTGGAAGGAGGAGTTACAGAGTTTGTTTAAGAAGAGCTGAAGACAGCTAGCAGGAAACTGCAAGTGTCCTGCAGGATTTGCTTGCAGGAGCTAAAGCCAGGTGGGACAGAGCTCTAGGAAACAGCCTCCAGCAAGTAATTCTGGTGGGGCAAAGGTCCTTTGATCTGGATGCAGGGGCTACAGAAGGGGGTGAAAGTGGACAAGGGCTTCCCCTGCCCCATGGGAAAAGAAGGGCATGGGGACAGCTGAGACTCTTCACTCTTCTCACTCATGCTCTGCTGTGTCTTTTACAGACTGGATTTTCTACCAGGATGTTTTCATTTTGGTTGCCTCCCTCTTAGGGTTTCGAGGTGCTGCAGAAAATTAGTGTGTTTGGAAATGGAGGCCTTAAAAACTGCTGCAGGAGTGTCCCCCAGGTCACTTGGTACCACATTAACGTGTCCCTCAGTTCTGCCTCTGTACGGGTGGATTGTGCCATTCGGGGTGGTGGGTTAACCGTGGCCACGGGGTCTTTTGATGGCTCTGCTGCATCCATCCCTCTCTGCCCCTTTTGGAAACCGAGTGGGAATTTTCCACCAGCTGAAAGTTTTTCTTCCACTTTGTTCATCTGTGGTGACCAGCCAGAGACTCCTGAGTTGCTCCTGGAGGGGTCATGGCTAGGGGATGGCCAGCTGTTGCCACACTCTCCTCTTCCAGTAGCTCCTTCTGAACAGAGACCACAGCACCTTCTAGCTGGCGACTCCATGCTCTGCCATGCCCTTCAAGGTCCTTCTTCCTGGTGTTCTCCTCTGGGACCTGTGTCACCTCAGTGTTGCCTCCACAGAAACCTCTGGTGCCGTGAGTGAAACCTTTGCCCACATTGACCACGTGGACTTTCTTTCCGACTCTCCTCTTCTTCTTCCTGGTCTTGTTCTGGAAGAAAAGGCAGGTGAAGACCTGCTTGAAACGCTTGCGGAAGTGCTTGGAGATGAGGGCATAGACGATGGGGTTGAGGCAGGAGTTGGCATAGGAGAGGCAGTGGGAAGCCAGGCGGCAAGCGTAAGTGGCTCGGTTGAAGGGGAAGTGGCCAAACCAGAAGCACAGGATGACCAGGTGGTGGGGCAGCCAACAGAGGCAGAACAAGATGGCCACAGCCACAATCATCTTGGTGACCTTACGCTTGGCTTTCCGGGACTCTGAGATCCTTTCTATGGGGTCTACGGAGGTCCACAGGAACTTGATGGTCCTGGCGTAGGCCAGGCTCACCACGGTCACGGGCAGGAGGTAGCCAAAGACAAAGGTGAGGATGTCCAGGATCTTTCGGCGCTGATCCTCCCAGATGGGGACACAGATGGGCACGGCGTGGTAGTGGACAATGTGGTAGTAACTGAGGTAAGGTCCTGCAAAGAGCAGGGACAGGGACCAGATGGCCACGATGGCCAGGGCTGCGTTTCGGGAGGTGCGGAGATCCCGGGACTTCAGGGGGTAGCGGATGGCCAGGTACCTGGTGGGGAAGGGAAGGAGAAGGAGCCCCAGCTCAGCGTAGGTGAGATGAGGTATCTCTCCTGCTCTCTGGAGCTGCCACCTGTGCACCCCTTCCCATGCAACCATTCATCTCTGCCCCCTGCCCCTCCTCTTGGTAGGGAGGGTTATGGTGAGTTCACATAGGGTCACCCCAAGAGTGGGTCTGGCATCTCCATCACCCACTCTGCTGTGCCAGCTCAGGCAGGGCAAGCAGCCCTGAACCAGGGAAGAGAAGGATCCAGAGGGCTCCCTGTTTCTCCTGTGGTGTGTTGCTCCCCTGGGGCTTTTGCTGCTCTTGGTTTTGGATGGTGGACAGCAAACCTCAGTGTGTGCCTGCTCTCCTCCTTCCCAAGCGAGGGGTGGGAAACCAGGCAAAGAGCTTGGCTTGGTGCTGGCGAAGGGCATGGGGAGCTGGAGTGAACCAGGGAAGAGAAGGATCCAGAGGGCTCCCTGTTTCTCCTGTGGTGTGTTGCTCCCCTGGGGCTTTTGCTGCTCTTGGTTTTGGATGGTGGACAGCAAACCTCAGTGTGTGCCTGCTCCCCTCCTTCCCAAGCGAGGGGTGGGAAACCAAGCAAAGAGCTTGGCTTGGTGCTGGCGAAGGGCATGGGGAGCTGGAGAGGCTGCTTGGCTGGCCCTGCCTCTCAGGAGACCCTGCCTGCTTCTCCCAGGACACTCATCAGGGTAAGGACTGACCTTCCTCCCACTCCTTAGCTCAGGGGAGGCAAGCACGTGGTCCTGGGACACAAAGGGAATGGGATATTTACCTGTCAACAGAGACGGCGGCCAGGGTGAAGCTGCTGGCATACATGGTGAGGTAGATCAGGAAATGCACAGCCTTGCAGGCAAAAGCCCCAAAAAGCCACCCATCCAGGGTGTAAATGGTGGCCTGGAAGGGGACACAGCAGACAATGAAGCACAGGTCGGCCACGGCCAGGTTCAGGATGAAGAGGTTGGTGGTGTTGTACTTGACTTGGCCATTCTGCAGCAGTACAGCCAGCACCAGCCCGTTCCCCACAGTCCCCAGGAGGAAGATGAGGGAGAAGATGACTGGCACAACAATCCCTGCTGCTCGTAGCTCCAGGCTCTCAGAAGAGGCGTTCCATCCCCCTGGCATCTCCCCATCTGACTGTGGGGACCTGCATGGAGAGAAGGGGAGACACAGCCCCTGGGCATGGCTGTGGGCATGCTGGTGCTGGTTGGTGGCACTCCACCACACTCCCACCCCAGAGGGAGCTCTCTAAGCTGGGACCATCTCCACCCCAGAGCTGACTGCTCTTTGTGTGCAGTAGTTCCACTCCACAGAGGAGGGGCAACTTTTCCTGATGCCAAGAGGAGGTCACAACATGGATGGTGGCACCTAGGAGAGGCTGGGGGGGAGACCTTGGAGCTGCCTAAGACACAACACGATGATCATCTCAGAGGAACGTGTCATTACCACAGCTCAAGGTATTGTGATTTGCTGCCAAACTTCCTCCAGCCCTGAGTAGCACCAGGCTCAGGCAGGGAGCACCAACAGCCTATCTCCTGACGAGCCTTCCCTGTGTTGTGCTATCATCAGAACAAATTGTCCTTTGCTGAGCAGCAACCAAGAAGGAAAGACACCATTATCTAGCAATTGTTGACATGCAATTAACTCTTTTTTTGGGTCGTGGAGGCTCCCTCACCCCATGCTCCCCCATCCCTCGGCTCAAATCTCTTCTCCTTCCCAGCAGCTTTTCTATATCACACCAAAAGGTTGTCCCTGCCTCTCTGGCTCTGCAGTCCCCTCTGTCCTACTGGTAACTATCTGGCTCCTCCAGCCAGCCCCACGGGATCTCCTCGCTCAAGCAGAGGAGCCCAATCTCCCCTCCCTCGCACACAGACTGCGAGGCACCTCTGGGCACCAGCGTGTCCCCGCTCAGGGAGCCTGAGGCCACCTCTCAGCTTGGGAAGCCAGCACTCACCTCTGCAAGGAAGGGCCCTCAGCTTCACTGCTCACTTGGGGGAGACCCCCGGTCCACCCCAGGCAGTGGTGGTGAGGAAGATGTGGGCCACTGAAGAGTCACCCCTGCCCGGAGCTCTGCTCCCTCTTCTCCCAGCTCCCATGCGCATCTCTCTCCTTCTGGAGCTCCTCTCCTCTCTCCTTGTCTCCCCCTTTTCCCTCCCTCTGCTCTTGCTGCTGATCCATTGATCTCTCTGTTTTTTTCCCCTCTCCCTGAGGTTGGGTTTGGAGTTAACTCCTCTCTGCCCAGCCTTCCAGCGGGCTCAACCAATCCCCGCTCCAGCGACGAGGGGGCTGCTGAGAAAAAGCCTGCTGCTCTCCAGCAGGAGAGGGAAGGTGACAGGGGATGGGGTCCCAGGAACCCCAGTAGGCCCTGCATGCACCCCTCAGTGCTGGGTGTTCAGGGCACATTGCCCAGCACCTCCGGGAAACATGAATATCCCACCAAGGTGACCCTGGCACCTGCTTTGTCCTTGGGTTATGGGTCTAAAGCCTTCGGAGCACGAGCAGTTGCTCTTAGTAGCTGCTATTAATTAATTGTTAATACACAGTGGCACAGAGCAGATGGTCCCTCCAACAATATCTGACCCAAGGAAGGAGGGGAAAGCAGATTTTGATTTCCATCCAGCTCGGGTCTGCCCTCCACCAGCACTGTTGGTGCGCTGCGGTGTGGGGAGAGAGGACAAGCCATCCAGGGAGGCCATCTCTAGGGCTTCCTCTCCGTCACGGCTCCGAGGGACAGCACACACGCTGGCTGATGTGCCAAGAGGTGACAGCCACCCACGCAGCCCTCCTGCCTTGCCAACATCCCTGTGCCCTGCAGACTGCCGGGTGCACCGAGGCCGAGCACGGCTTGGTGATCCTTCCCCAGTGAGACCCAAAGACTACCAGATTCCCCTGAGTGGGAAGGTCCTGGACACCTCTTCCAATGATGGAGGGGGACATGAAGGACGGGGCACCA
>NW_008631332.1:18403-22380 GCF_000691845.1 Merops nubicus | reverse complement strand
GGCAGCCACTGCTGCCCCCCGGAGCTGACAGCAGCCCGTGGGCAGCCGTGCAGTGAGCGAGGAGTGCAGAGACCTCTACATGCGCTGTGAGGAGACAGGGAGATGAGTTTTTCCCAAACTGAGAAAATACGCTCATGTGGAGGAGTATTTTTAGGTGCTTGGTGTTGCTACTTTGAGAACAGGTGCTGTTTGGGGTTTATTTTCCCTTGCTTGGTTTGGATTGCATTTTTTACCTTCCAGTTTGGAGCAGTAAAGATCGACGTTCATGGTAACTGTGCAATATGACAATACTTTTGTTTTTAAGAACTGTTTTTATATACAGTAAACTTAATTTTATGGGATTAAATTTAACTTTTCAATGCAATTTGTAATGTTTCATTTAATCGATTGCACTTAGTATATACTATTTGTTATAGCAATGACATTATCACAGATATTGCTGTGAAATTTAGCACATCTTGCAAGTTAAAAATTTCATCAAAGGCATAAAGCAGTTTTATGAAAATGTGCATCTACTTTTGAATAAACACCATTTTTCACTTGAAATTATTCATGTGAGGCAAGATATGACTGGATGTGCTGTTGCATTTTATTATGTTTACCCATTTTATATGTATACTTCATGAAAACATACGGATTTCATGACAGATTTTAAGAACATGCTACAGAAACTATACCTTGATAAATGCTATATCATTACACTGTATGTAATCTGCAGGGATTTAAAAACGTAAAAATCCACACAGGTTTCAAAAATCATACCTTCTTCTAACATAAATTTTAACCTAATAAAATGTGCAAACTTGAGAATAAGTAATTAATAAAACCAGTGAAAGTCTTTACACTGCTGAAAGCTCAGCACTACCCACTAACTTTGAAACTGTGAACGCGTGTGCCTCAGGCTGTGCAGTCTTCACTTCAGGTTTGGGGTGGGCTACCGCCCATCTGAGGGCTGCCACGTTGCGCCAGGGACCAGAATTTTCCCCGCTAGCTCAGGAGGATTCATTCCGAAACCCCACAGCTTCCAGTAGCCTCTGCTGTGTTGGAGGAGGCAGAGGAGGCTGTGGGGTGGCACACTGAGCACGCTGCCCCCCACCCCCACAATACCTGAGACGTGCCCGGTTCTCTGGGTGGGGAAGCCAAAGAGGATTTACCTCTGGCTATGTAATTCCCATTCAGAGTCACAGCACTAGTCTAGTGTGAAATGAAAAAGGTGGAGGAGGGTACTGCCAGGCCACGTCCTGTGCCCCGTGCAGGTGCCTGTTGTGCTTGGCTGGGAACGGGGCTCTGGCAGCCAGGTTCCGGGCAGGCAGGGCCTTCCTGTACTTAGTGAGGACAGGGGCGTGAGCCTGTTGTGAGACAGGTTGTTTACAAGAGATCAGATAAGCAACTATGGGTGTTCTTGGGGAGAGCGTAGCTGTCACTTCTTAAGAGATGCAAAGTATGTCTCAAAGACAAGGGTCTCCACTGCTATTCGAGGTATGCTTTGATGTCATTCCTCAGAATGATCTTTCAAGATCTACTGAATTGGAAAGGCATCTCTACATGTGGTGGAAGAAACGGTAAGAAGATCTGTCAAGTAACAAGGCCATAACAGAGCACTTTCCTTGATGTAATTGTTCTGCATGTCTGCAAAGGTTATACAAGTCTGTTGGGAAATTAAGGAGGCTTTGCAAGGATCATTCCAAACCTAGAAAGGAAGAATGCTCTTGCTTCATGGACACCTTACTAACTCTAAAATTTTAATGTATCTTCTAAAGAACGTTTGCAGTCTTTTTAAAGGGTATGCCCTGTGCCAGGAAAAAAAAAACCAACAAAACAAAACAAAACCAAAAACAAACCAATTTTTTTAAAAAAATCTCAATATGAGCAATACTATAGAATATGCATCTAGGAACTACATGTATGCCTTGAAGAGTTATGCCATCTTTTCAGTCCTACGTTATGAGAGCTGTAATTTCAAGCAGGCACTGAATAAATTAGATATGCTCATTTACATGTGGCCCACAGTGCAGTAACTACAGCTTTTTTGGCCTGAAACTGACCATACTAACCATGCTACTGTGAAGAGAATGGTCTTGGCTACCCATCAGCATCTAAACAAATAAGTACCATTTGATCAGCTTTGCTCTAGAACAGTAAGTAAAGCAACTGGCCTATTTTGGTAAAGGAATTAAAGGAAAGGAATCAGGTAAAGGAATGCGAATGCAAACTGGTAGCATGGACACTGCTAAAATAACCTGCAGCTTAACAGGCGGTCTACATGAATGTCAACCCACCCTAACACCGCTCCATAAATTCACTGTTTTCAAGCAGGACACTAGAATACGCACACTGTCCTACCTATCAGCATCCCAAAAGAATGGAAAGAATAATTGAAAACTTGAAGAAAGACAGGGATCAGTAACCCATGGCACTCAGGGCAAAAAGAGTACATGGCTCAATTCTGAATACCATGTACAAAGACTAGGGTGTACCAGAGAGCTGAAAGTTACAGAAGCTGAAGAAAGTTACCCATGGAAAGTAGCAGCTTCCACCTTCCTCTGAGTTCAGTTCCACCTGGAGTCACCATACCATCCATCTGCTCTCCTGTCTGGAAATAAACAGGAGCTGGAAGTGTTGCCTTGCCAGAAGAAAGTCGTGATTAGCTCTGATCTACTCATACTTCACCTCTAACTTCAGAAGGACATACCCAGTTTGGCACAAGACACCAAAATAGGGTACTGGCCACTCATAAAATATTTCTAACCCCAGTAGTATAATATGTTGTTAAGTCAGTTCCTCAACCTAATGGAGTAATTCTGGTAAAGTTGCTTGTTAGAACTATTGGGACCATACTTTTCTAACAATTGCACAAAGATGCTCCTAGTGTTGTTTAGAGGAGTGCCTGGTAAGGGGAAACTAGTCAACACAGTCAGTTTAGAGGAGAAATAAGACTGGAGTTTATGGCACTGTTATATTTCTGACTTATTAATGATAACAATATGGAAGAAAAATCCCTTTCTAGCACAAACTAGTCAAGATCTGTTAGGTAAAGGAAGCTGATAGCTGAGGTTGCTCGCCTGAGTCTCTGCAGTAAAAGCCACTCATATTATCCTGCTTTTAATAGAACATTCTACAGGAAAAAAAAAAAAAGTTTATAAAAGTCAGTGTGCAGTCTCGCTGCATATAAATGCACACACACATATAAACGTGTATTACTGAGAGTTACATTTTTACTTAACCTCTGAGGATGAGAGCCATGCTGGTAGGCAGACTTCTCAAATGTCTTCCATTTCATGGTACACTTTTATGGTGGGAAGTTATTGACATCAGAAAGGAAGAATAATGAAACGGAGGTCACAGAGTTATTTACACTGGCGGGTGGATCCCACAGCATTCCTGTATGATTTGATTGTTTTGATGACCCTCTTTTTGGGATTCTCTCACACATTACATCTGATATTTGGTTCTTGGTAAGTTAAAAGGGGCACAGAGTGGTTTGTTTGGTGGCTGGTACCAGTGAGTTAACACAAGGTTAAAAAGCTTGTCCCAGTTTGAGCCAATGGCACAATTCCCAAAGACTTCAGGAAGCCTCTAAACTTAGTGCTTCAAAGTACTAACAAGCCATACAGAAGAAGGAGCCATGTAGATGCCAAGCTGAACAAGGGACACCCAGAGCACACCCAGTGAAATCTGATTAAATTACCGATTACTGGGAAGGAGAAGGAATAATCAGCAGTATGCAAATTTCTTTAAAAGGCAAGCTTTCCTTTTAATTTTGCTGTTGAAAAGGAAATTTGGGAATTATTGCCTTAGAGGCTTTTGTTTAGAGTTGGGAACTGCTACATTAATCAATAAAATAAATAGAGCAGACAAAAAATGTGTTTAGATCATAAGCAGAAATCTCACAAATGCCGCAGTCTTGAAATGAGACTTCCCTCTCTTTTCTGAACCTTAGTGTAAAGCCATTAACCTTCACAGATCAGATACTGTAT
>NW_008631332.1:0-18372 GCF_000691845.1 Merops nubicus | reverse complement strand
CAGGAATTAAAAACACAGGCCACAGTGGCTGGAAAAAAACAGACTAGTGACAGATTAGCAACAAGAACATGTAAGTATGGCTGTGAATAGCACAGCTCTGATCTTAGTGCAGAAGCTAAGGGCTTCATTACATTTAATTACTTCCGGCTTTAAATCAAGGTCTGCTTCAAAATGAGCGTGGCTGCTATTAAACTAAATTACTTTCCCCTCAAGCTCGTATGGAAAAGTACAGTACCAAAGAAAGACAGCATCTATTAAAAGCAGTATAGTAAAGGTGCTGCTGTCAATCTAGAGATGGTTTGTAACTGGGAGCAGCTCATAGATTAGGTTTTATATTGCATCTGCAGAGATACAATAGAAAGAAAACCTTTATATTTGGCTCAGTTCCTTTCTGCCTGTTTCTTTTTGCTGCTCATTATGCCACTCTGAACTGCTATATAATGACTTTCCCTAATGCACAAGTTACACATCACCACACTGATTCTTTTTCCTGTGGGTTTCCCCCCTTGCAGGGTGAGTACAGGGAGTGACAGGATGATACTCAGAGACTTCCCAGAAACAGAATGTACTCTGAGACACAGGCAGGTTTGGATGACTGTGTATTTGAGCACAGATTTCAAACATAAACACATTAAGTGATAGAAGAAACCTTCTTCCACAAAGGTCACAACACTTACATCCTGGACCTACACGGATAACAGGCCCAATTAGTACTGATTTAAAAAGCAGTAAGAAGCAAAATACCAGCAACAGCCCTTGATAAAAGAATCTACTGTAGGATACACCAGATTCCTAGTGGACAAGCTGAAATGAAAATGTGGGATGGGTTACTCAAATCAAACCAAATACAAACTGAACAAGAATTTACCCAAATCTTCCAGCAGATTTTTTTAATCCCTGTTGTGTTTCTGGCTCTCTCTCCTATTCAGCATCTGCTCTCTATCCTCAATCACTATCCGAATATTTGTTCCATGCACTTAATTTCATTCTCTTTCATTTTACAGCCTGCATGGTTCATTTGTTCATTCTTTGATTCACCTTCACATTTTCCTCAGCTTTTCATCTTTCTGCTTTTTCTCCTCCCTGTCTCTTATCTTTATTGTCTCTTTCTCTCTTCTTTTTGCCTTAGCCTATACAGCCCTAAATTCTCCTTTCCTATTTCCCTGTTGCCTTCCTGTCACCATTTGTTTTCTATCACCCTGCTTTTCTGATGGCTGATGTTGGAAATATTTCAGGAATTTCTAAATCACAGTGCCATGAGAACAGTTATCTTTGCATTTTCACTGGCGAAAGTGCTCTTGCACGGTGAGGATGAAGACTGAGCAAGCCTGGGACAGACAGGCTTTGGATGGACTCTTCCCTGAGCCCACTTTGCCTCCAGAGTGGTACGCTCCAGTATGGAATGTGTGAGAGGAAGCTGGGTCTGTGGGGAGTGTGCAGGCTGGGGGCAGGGAATGCGTATTGAGAAACCTCAAATTCCACACAACAGAAATGAGTACAGGAGAAATTGAAATACAAGAGAGAAGCAGGATGAGAGACCAGCTGGAGAAGGGTGGGTGGGAGAGCAGGAAAAAAAAAATACACCCACCATCACCACACCCTAGCCTTCAAGTTTTCCTTCCATGCAGGTGCAAATGAGCAGCCATACAGGCCCTTGCTGATACTCACTTGCTCTCATTAGTAATACTAAGAAAGCCTCAGACCTCAATCTATCCATTATTTCTTTCCCTGAGTAGGGTTAGAGGTCACCTTTAAAACAACAACCACAAATGAAAGGCGATTACATAGACTAAAAAATGATCAGTGACCAACAGAGCCAGCCAATGCATAGACTGCTGATGACTTGTCATGGCAGTGTGACAATATGCCAACTCAAAGTCACCACAGAGAGAAAAATAAATAAATGGACAAGTGACTGTATTCCAGTATCTAGAGATGTCTCAGGAAAAGACCATCAAAGGTTAAACCACCTACTTTGTTATTGCTTTTGCTGCTCCTGCTATTGTTGTTTGTATTCTGGTATCACAAGAGGCCTCAACCAAGACTGAGGCCGTTGTTAGGCACAAGATAAATATGCACAGGAAGAGAAAGTTCCTGTTTTAAATAATCACAGCTTAATGGATAAGATGAGCAAGAAGCTGGGGAAAAACAGATAAAGAGAAGTTAAATGACTCAAACTGAGTTGCAGTACATCAGTCAGATCGATCCTGTCCTTTCCTATCCTATCCTATCCTATCCTATCCTATCCTATCCTATCCTATCCATGTTTCATAGTTGCAAGGAGTTGAATAGGAAGAAACTTCAAATATTGTGTATTTTATATTTCTTACTAGAAATATAAGAATTCTGTGGGCTTTTCCATCCATAGTGATGGAAGCCTCCTCTGTACATGCAGATAAAAGTTAGTTTGTGTTTTCTAGATTGGTCCTTCACATTGTTCACCATACTGTTTCGCTATGATATATATACATTATATTCATTATCATCTACAGATCACGTGTAGATGATATGCTCAGCTAATACAGAATATCTTCCTCTTGTCTAGTTCTCTTCCTTCTTCCATTCAGTTTCTGCACTGGCTTTAAACAAGATGTCGCAGTCTCAAAAGCTGCCAGAACTGTCATGCTGTACAGAAAAGGTGATCACAATCAGTGGGTAGGACTTGAGAGCTCCTCAGATTCTGAAGTCATCTCTGCTTCAACTTCATGTTCTCCAACTATTACTGCAAACAGTTTGCTAAACTGCTGCCCTCTGCATTTCAGCTGATACTGAAATTCAAAGAATAAAGTAAGCTAGTAGCTAGTAAAGAGAAGCCACATGTTTACACAATGCAACAGTAGTCATTGTGCCAAACAACAGCAGCACAGAACAATGCTCAGAACCAGTGTTTTAAAATCTTCAGAAATATTTTACTGGTGCTACAACCTGCTAATGTGAGATAGTGCAGAGATGTCCCTAACTGTTAATTGTGGGCTACAGACATACCAGGATAGGGCTCACGGAAGAAGTAATGCCTATCACCACCTAAGTTTTTCAGAACCTCAAGAACTTTAGATTTAAAAAAGACTGCAGAATCACCCCAGTGCTAGCCCAGTAACAAGAGCTACTCTAAAGACTTTAGGATGGATGCACTGTGGCTGTTAACACTGCAGGATGTTTAAGATAATTAGCCCTAAGGTTTGTTCACACTGGGTCAGCAGGACATAGCGGTGCCATGTTTGAGAAATGGCAAGCCATTAAGTTGACAAGTACTGAAAAGATTTTCAGCATGATTCACTAAATAGCAGCCATCATTTTCCCTCTAAATATTTAACAGAGTAAGCAAAAGAATGTGTAACCATTACCTATCTCTACTAAAAAGGTTTTTCCTCATCAAGATCACAGAGGACTCTTGAGCTGACCAGCTGCCACTGCCAGTCACACAGTCTTCCAAGCACCACGCAAGCTCCAGGCAGACCTGTGACAATGGCAGAGAACCCACTAGTCTTTGTCCTTATGATTTCCCCTGAAATCCTATTAGCTGATTAGCAATGACTGTTAACTGCAGCATTGACTCCTGCCTTCAAAGCATAAACCAAAGTATTGTGTTTATCAAAAGCTGTTGAACAGTTTAAGATGGCCAATTAGAAATGAAACAAGGAGTTACAAAACCCTGACATGGGGAATGAAGAAAGTTTTCTGAAACCACAACAGACACAAGCAAGGGGAGGAGGTACTTCCATTGAGCATGCCTTTCTCAGAATGATGCGTTCTGGACCATGTATTTCAAAACTATCTTTGTCTAACTTCAAAATCAAAATCCAAGATCAAAACCCAGTAATATCCAGCAGCAATCAGCTGAGAAAACAGTTAAGACAAGACAGAGTAGGTTAATCATTGTGGCCTTTTAAAGCACTTAGAAAACAGAGGTGGTCCTTTCCTCTCAGTAATCCTCAGGCAAGCAATCATAAAATCCCTTCAGGAGAATGATCAAATTCAAGATGCTAAATAAGTCTCTTCCTAGGTTCTGTTGCAAATATTTTAATTTCATCTGTATTCATTAAGCACTGGTGACCTCAGGACACAAAAAATAGAGAGCGTAAGTCAGGAAAGGAGTCAGATATGAACCAAAAGATGCCTGACCAGGAAAATACTTCATCATTACTTTCAAAGCTTTTGAAAAAAAAATTAACCATCTCTGTTGAAAGTATCAGAATGAAATTGTTCCATCAGACAGTGTTTAAACTATGGCATAGTTAAAATAGATGTGGACATACCAGACAAACAGAAACTACAGAAAAGTATCTTGCGGATCACAAACTGAATACGTCAGCCATGTCATGTTGTTGCAAAAAAAATGTAAACACAAGAGTGCAGAAACAGAAGCACAAGCAAGAAGTCGTGTACAGAGAACAGTTACGGGTTGGAGATAGTGAAGAGAAAATAATGAGGTGGACCAGTGTTTCTGAAAGCATGATCACAGAAAGGCTCAATGAACCAGAGGTATGCTGCCCACTGAAAACACTCTAGAAAGTGTTGAAGGGTGGGAAGTTTAGGAACAGTAACAACCTCTGAGCATGTAAAAGATTATACAAAAAGGACAGGAAGGGTCTGATCTCCATAAATTTAAGCCATGGCAAACGAAATTCAGATTAGATATTAGGAAAAATCCTTCTAACTTTAAAATATCATACTAGACTAGATCACCTGAAAAACTGTGGTATCTTCATCACTGGGAATCTGTAAGAACAGCTAAGCACCTGTTGGAATGACTGGGGTAGACAGCATCACACCTTTGGGCAAGGAGATAGACTGGATGCTTCTTCGGCATTTGGTCAGTCACCTGGTACGTCTTCCTCTGAACAGGGAAACAACACTAGACTTCTGGTAATGCTCATATTCAAATTTCCCAGGTGTCAAACGTTCAAAGTAGAGAATGGGTTTAGAAGAGCAAAAAAAAGAGAAGTTCTTGACATGTCTTGAATAGTAATAAAGAGTCTGAAAAAACAGAAAATCAATTCAACAGTGAAGGATAGATTACATTTGAGGACATCTTCAGATCACTTCCCGTATTGAGAAATCACAGCCATCATTTTCTATGCAACTGACAGTTTTGAAATAGGCCACCTTCATGTTAGCTCAGGTATTATCTCTTTTCATGTTGTCTGATGTAAAATTACTCTTGACTTTTCCTGTGGAGAAGAGAGGGAAAAGGCTCTCCCCACAAGGCTTATGGGCAAGAATAAGAAAAGAGGTTGACAGGATTTTTAGACTAATGTTCTTCATTACCTCCCACATTAGATTCCAAACATTATCTTCCTTGTTCAACATGTCAATCTGTTTGACTTTTGTAACAAAAATATAGTCAGACCTGTGCGTATTGCATTTCAGAAAAGTCATTTTTTTGAAACATCTGTTTGGAAGTGTTAAGGTTCTGCTGAAAAACCTCACACAGATGTGGGCAGCATGCCATATTCTGAACAACAACAGAATCTCCAAACATCCTCCCAGGACATCCTTAAATAAAATTCCAAAAGAAAAAAGAAATAAAAGTTTTTTAACCAAAATTTTGTTTTGCTAAGATGCACATGGTAGTATGTCTGTTCAGCTGCACAGAAGACCATGTGAGCCACTTGATGCCAAGATGCCACTTTCTGGCAGTGCCATGTCTCGCACTATTGAACTCAGTTCCATTGACATGGTCCTACAAGTATGTTTTCTGCTACCTCACGTCTACTGACCCCTAGCATGGGAAGTAAAAGAGAAGAAAAAGGGGGGGAACAGCACTAAACTCAGAGCAGTATGTTTTTCTTATTTTTTCCGTTTGTGCCATTACAGTACCCTGTATGAGCTGAATATTTGCCAGCATTCTCCACCCGAACTTATTGCTCACAGTTCTCCCATATTTTTCATTACACTTCTCTTGGGATTCTCATCCCATTGTTTCCTTCAGATTTCATTTTCTTTTCTTTTCTTCTCTCTAGCTTTCTTTACTTCTCCCCCTATTTTTCACAGTCCCTCTCACCCCTGCAGGAAAGAAAAAAAAAAAAAAAAAAAGGAATGAAATGAACTGCATTTTAACAATCAGAAAAACAGTGAAACAATGCTCTTGAGATCCCATCTGTTGCCAACACATCTCCCAAGACAGCAAATGATGGGCATTCCTGGCTAAATAAAGAGAATTTCCCACACCCATTAAAGATCTACACAGCAAAGACTGTTGCTTAAGTATTTACTTTTTATGGCATACAAGAAAACTACCTGGAATTGTAAATACCAATGACATATTGTTCACATCTCTACCAAACATGTGGTCAGTGGCCATATGGATAACTTCTGGGTGTGAAATGTCCTTTCCCTTTTTTTACAGTGCTGCAATATCCTTGGGCTAGAAGCTTTTTTAAAAGTTTAATTGCATAATTCTACCTCCAGTGGGTGAAATTAAGTTCTATTTACAAATAAACCCCACATTCCTTCCTACCCCAAAAATCTACCAAACTCAGTGACTCAGTTCTTACATCCTATCCAATAAAGAGCTTTTTTTTTTTTTTTTAAATTTTAATCCATACAAACTTTCTCTAATTAGGATTTCACAATTTTTGATCTGAAGCAGCCCTATTTATGCACATCATTTACATCCCACATCTAATTAACAAAGAATAGCAGCGATACAAAGTATTATTGCCTTGGACTTATCAAAAACACCAACATTGGCATAACACTTTCTAAGTTACTTACATAGCTTACTAAGGACTTAAATGGGAACATAGTGAAGCTACAGCCCAGCATCTTTAAAGTGTCATTTCTCATTTACTTGCTAATGAGTTTCTCCATTAAAAAAGGAAAAGTGACAGACTTTTTAGAAGATATTGTCGAGTTCTTAAGAATTTTCTGGGGAGTGGCCTTGACATCCCTACTGTTTCAGCTTTAGGTCTGCACTCTAGAGAAATGCAATTTCCATATGGTTAAGCAAATGTTTCTCACCAGCATATCTCCAAACCAAAGTTATTTTGTATCTATCTCCTTTTTCATTAGAGTCATATCCCAGATGGTGCTTCACAACAATAGGTGTTGCTGTGAAAATATGGGGGCTTCAGAAATGTAAAACCACAAGAGAAAATCTCAGACAAAGATGGAAAGAAAATGGTGTAAATTAATATTGCTTTATTTTCATTAGCACTGAAAGACTTTTTGAAAAATTTGAAAATCCATGATCCAGATAAATGAAATGAAGAAAAGATAAATATGGAATACTGTAAGATGAGATAACAGGCCTCTATTCATGGAACAGAGGAAAGAATAGAGAAGAAAATGTCCATGCAGAAGCCTGGAAAGATCCCAAGACAATTTTTAAATCAAAATGCTTTCTTTCAAGCAGCTTGCAAGTTGAGTGGGGAACTATATGAGTTGTTTGAAGATGTGGGCGATGTGGTTATGCTCTTTTGCATATGATAGCATCTAGACAGCACTGCTTACACAAATTAGAATTTGTAGAAGGGGACGCATAGAAAACCACATAGAAAAAAAACTGCATTAAGAAAGGTGGGAAGACAAAAGCAACTGAAGACAGGATTATGGCTAAAGCCAGTACGAACACTGGCATGGGTATTTGGTGTAGTAGAAGAATGACAGATGCTGAGAAGAGGAATTAATGTAGAATCAAACAGAAGGATATATTTGTAGGTAGTGGAAATAATCAGAAAATCTGAGCAGGGAAGGGAGGCAGATGATAACAAAGTCATGTTAAGGAAATTGCTCTGCTTTTGAGAGGTATTTAGCTGAAGAGATTAGCCAAAAGACATTTATTGAAGTCTCTGAACTTGAAGTCTCTTACAGTTGAACCTGATTAGGATGAAAACAGTGTCACTAAAGCCATGACAATCTAAGGCACAGTCCATAGGCAAAGGTAGCATCTTTTATTATAAATAACGAATGTAGACCTCATTGATTTAATTGAAAAAGAAAATCTTTCAAATAAAGAATTCCTCCTTCATGTCCCATACAAATATAACATGGTCCATATTTTGGAATAAGAGTAAAGATAAGATGTCAGAGAGACTGAAAACAGTGGAAAAGACAAGAGGCCTAGACAGTATAAAGGCCCATATCTCAGCAGAAAGCATTATTACTACATACAGAAAAGGAAGGGGAGACAGCTGTCTAGGTGATATAGATAAAACCTTGGAAGAAGGAGGACAGCTAAAACAGTTCAGAAAGGTGAATGTATTTGAAAGCAGAATATATGCACTATCATTATTTTCCATATTTCCAAACCTTAACTGAAAATTACAGAGGATAAAAACATTGGTGCCAAATTAAAACGCATCTCTCCAGCCTGAGTACAAGCATCTCTGGAAGCTCAGAATTTGATTCTTACACTCAGAAAATGTTATTTCGAAAGAATATTCCCTCTGTGCAGTGACACAATGGCACAGGTTATTGCTGATTTGATAAACCTTTTTGGAAATACAGTCTTTCAAGAAGTAATGTAAAGCCTAGCTTCTGCCTACATATAATATGTTGGTTTTGCTAATCCATTACTCAGCAAGTACACAGTTATACTGCAGAAACTGCTTGTGTCTCTTCTATGTATTTAAATATCCATAACCAGAAGTAAAAAGTTTGAGTTTCCTCAAACAAAGAGGAAACATTGAAAGCATGTCAGGAGGAAATGGTCACACCTGTTTTGCAATGCCTGACTGATAAAATGGTGTGAACACATTTGTAAACGAGCTAAAATGCCTGAAGGATTTCACACTGTGGTTACATTAATGCTTCCTTGTCCATTCTGGCACAGTAACAGTCTCTCCCACTTCTAAAATGCTTCCATAAAGAGGCAGGAAGCACATGCAGCAGGTACAGCTTCAAACTCCTTCCCAGTTGGAATTTTGTTAAATTCCTTTTGCCTTCTCCATTTTCCATTCCCTGTCCCCTTTCACATATTCCTCATGTGGTCTGTTCCCGTACCTGGCTATGGTCGTGAAACGGATTTGTACCTTGCTGCACATACAAATCTTGGTCTCGTATGACAATCAAGGACAGTGGGCGTTTTCCTCCTGTTTGTTGGGTGGAGAGAGTAGGAATAGATTCTATACACAGTTCTGAAGGATTATAACTAGTGTCTGCTTCTGTTCCGTGTGACGGAACTCAAGTCAACAGGAACCAGTTAGCCTTACGCCTTCCACCTCTCCTCTCTCTCTGAGATAAAGAAATCCACAACCAATTTGCTACTTGAAAAAAGAAAAGGACATAAAGAGCACTATTCTCTCCCAGATGATGAGGGCTGACTTCATAGCCTTTACTCTTTAGCAAGAGTGATTATTAATACTACCTCAATTATGCTTGATGATGATGAAGATATAATTATCATAAAGAGCCATTATGTTTTATTGATGTTAAGTATATGTTGATTATAAATGGGACAGGATGTATTTACTTGAGCTTCACTCTTCGAGGAAGGTTGTGAAATCAGAGTCCAATCCTGCACTGAGAATAAAACCTGCACCTTTTATAATTGTAATAGTATCCAGATGTTCCTCTGTAACATGGATGCAGGTGGTGAAAGCAGTAAACTGGTATGAAGCAGATGTGCTCTTAGCACAGGTGGGACTTGCTCCCACTGCTACAGTGAATTTTGCGCTCAGTGACGTAACACAAGTCCAGAAGATAGAAAAGTGTAAAAAAAGTGATGTAAAAATGTAAAAAAATGTTTCCATTTGGATGGCATACCTTGACTGTCGGAATTTAGAAAAATCTAGCAAGCAAAACAAACAGGGAATTTTAAAACTGGAACACAAAAAATCCAAAGAGGCCAGGTAACTGGCAAACAGCTCTGAGCAACTGAGCATGCTCAGGTACAGGAGTCCTGGAGGATGCAGTACTTCATACTTCATGGGATGTGTGTAACGCGCATCAGCTGCAGGGACTGTTTCTGCCTCATGCCACTGCATAAGTAATCACCACTAGCGTGCTTTGATTGTATATTAATTACCTAGCTGACACGTGAGAACTACAGTCTTCTTTACTGTTCTATTGTGGTAGATTAGGGAAGATTGATTTCACTTTGTAAGCAAGCTGGGCCAACCAGCCTGATTCCTATTAACTTTTCAGACTGCATATAAATAAATCTAACAAGTCTTCACCGTCATGTAGAACAGACTCTGAAATTTTACATAAAGGCTGAACACTACTTGCACTTCTCTGTCATTATGTAACACTCCCAGAATACATGCACCAGTTAGGGTTTATCTGTGCTAGGTCTCGGATGAATCTATGCCAATGTAAAGAAGAATAATCCGTGCACCAGAAGTATGTACTCTGAAAGACAGTCAGTTGTATATGGAGAAACAAGAGACGCTTAGAAACTAAGAATAGAGCCATCACCTCAAAAGCATGCCTGTGGGCTACTCATTGGCATGTTTTCTGTAGACATAGGATCAAGGTAAAGTATGAGAGAAGGTACAGAAGAGGAGAAACGAGACTATGTTGTGGATGTTTGTGGAGTGCCTGCCAAGTGTAGGAGGCAGCATCAGAGCATATTCAAGAGATGGTGTTATTAGGGATCTGGATACTCGAGGCAGAAATCTTCCTCTGGATACAGAAAGGCTATGCTGCAAGAGACCGTGAACATGAAATCTGAGACAGTTAGAAAGTAGGAACCACTCAAGGGATGTCCTGGCTTTCCTGAAAAATGAAAAAAGGAGAACCACAGCCACACTATGAGTGGATCTGAATGTTACAAGACTATGAGTGTCAGAAATGGGGGGAAGAAAGCATCACACAGTAAAGTAGGATGGTATGCCAGTACAGTGAGCTGGCTTCCAAAACCCTCTCAATAAACTGCAATAGTTCGGTCACCGATGCACAAATTCACATTGGGTTAGTTTCCATTCTCTCCAATTTTCATTATTTATACTAGATGCTCAGGGACACCACCCAAAATAGGTGCTTTATGGCAAATAATAAAAAGCCTGGTTTTTGTCCCAGAGAGCTTGAAGTCTAGACAAAAACATCTCTGCTATTCCTAATCATATCAAGCTGAATCTTGCTGTTCACATTTGGAGACCAGATGAGAGTAAGATTTCTGAGGCATGTCCCATGACTACTTCCCCTCTGCGAGTTGAGTAATCAAGTTATAAACCATACCATGATGGACTTGGTAATTAAACATTCTCCAGCTCATCTGAAGAGATTGCTATGGTAACAATTTCGATACCAGCTCTATTGTTGGTCCCGTTTCTTCCACCCTTCTTTATTTAGCAACAGTCATTCTTTATCTTCTCTTTAACCATACAAGGTGGTTACCCTGATAGCAGCAGATGTACATAATCTAAGAATAGTGCTATATAAGGAAAATGTTATGGCTATGATAAGTCTGGATCAAAGAAATAAAGATACCACATGCCTAAATCATGATATTAACTCCCTGTATGACTGAGAAGCTTTCTGATGGTCTGTTGAAAAAAATTAACAGACAAGGTTATACCTCCTTAAGGGACCTCCACACAAGTACTCTGTGGGACAATCACAGGCCAGTAGTGTTCTTCCAGACTCCAGTTGCATAATTATTTTACACTGAAAGGACTCAATAGCTTGACGGTTGCAAGATATCTGCACTGTGGCCATATCTGAGTTACCCTTAAATTAGATAGCAGGAATACCAACTATTGGTCTAAAGTGAGCTGTTTTAGAACTTCCAGACTTGGGTCATACATTAAGACTCATGCCACTCACAGATGAAGGAAACATCTGGGGCAGAAGCAGTTACCACTGATTGCTGCACAGCAACCCTGTATAATATGATCAGAAGAGATAATGATGAATACTGAATATATTTGAAATAGCTTGTTGCTATAGGCTGACTATAAACTTGAATAGAAATAAATCCCCTAATAGTTTGGACAAAGGACAAAGTACTTCTGCAAAGGAAGAAAAACCTGACACGACATCTCACCTTTTTATATCTTGAAGTTTGAAAGTCCACCATTTTTACATTTTCCATTGTACTCACCTTTACCATGAGCACAAAGCACATTTCATGGAATCAAAGTTCTTGTGCATTTTCATACTAAGTCAACTTACCCTATTAGAAGAGAGGACTAAACATCACAATCTAAATGCACAGGTCGTTCCATATTCCTATAATATCAGACTTTTCCTACCACCAGCAGAAGTCAGCCTCACAAGAGGAAGCTCTATGTTGATATAAACAGTTTTTTTGTTTTGCTTTTTTTAAAGCCTGTTATATGGGGCAAAACTGAAGCTGTAGTGACTGAGCTGTTTCTTCTCTTCCAAACTTCTGGGTTAAGAAGGACAGATAAGAAAAGAGTTTGAAGTCCCAGAAAAATCAGACAATCCAAGAAGGAACAAACAACTGGGAAAAGGCAAAAATTGCTCTGCTTTGAGATCTGTGGATGGACAGAACTGTACAGAGAGAAGTATTATGTAGGAAGCGAGAAGAGGAAATGACTGTTTGATAAAAGACTCCCACCTGTTCTAAGCATCAACAAATTCACTCTCCCAAAAGAATCAGTCCCTGAGGAAGGTAAAAGCATTTTCTATGTGAATCCTTGTACATAGTATAGTTGATGTAGTCTGGCTATGAGAAGTCACACACCACTGAAGAAAGCACATCCTCGAGACTCAATTTACTTATGTGTAACAGCATGTGAATTTGTGATAGGAGTGAGCCAGTGACAACAATGCACTGAGTTGCAAGAATGCAAGCACCACTGCTTCATCATAAAAATAAAGCATGGCCAAATTTCAAATGATTCTGTTAACTAGATCTGATTACAACACGTTAAAAGTCACTGAAATTCTAGCCCACAAACTCAGTTTCTAGTAGCATATGTACCTAGGTCCTAACCATGTGAAAGACTACAGCAAATAGTTCTAGTCATGTTTTGCTGTTTTCACCTACAAGGTGCAGAAGGCAAAAGTACATTAAAATCTTAGGATAAAAGTTTTCTGTGGCTTAATAAAGATATAAAGAGTTCTAATACAGGTTTGGTTTAACTCAGAACAATTAATTGTTACACTGTAAAAAATCAGACAGTTTGGTTGAAAAATGCTGTCAGTCAGAGTTGGCATTAGTGAACTAAGACAGAAAGACTTATTTTTCGTGTTATAATCACACATACGAAGCAGCATATTTACTGGATTTTTGTTTCCTTCTTGGCTAGATATGACCTCTGTTGCAATGTAAGACATTTATTTAAAAACTTTATCATAAGGACTTTCCAAATAATTTTTTTTTTCTAAACTGAAGCAACAACCTGTAGCGTTGTACTGTAGTGTGTGCTCCATGCAACAGTTTACTCTAAGCATTACAGACTTTATATCACAATGTTAAGGAAAATACGAGGTTTCTTGAAGAAGTGTAGATCTGCTCTACTCTCAATAGGATCTGTACAGTAAGAAAAATTCAACTATTCCCCCGATTTTTGAGGCTTTCAGCTCAGTGTGAATATGAACATACACAACGTGAGGGAAACCGACAGAACAATGATAATGCAGCTTGACCTCTGTGCCGATGCTAAAACAAAATCACAGCGTTTCTTACCCTTACTGCATTGACATTGATTGTCTGCCTAAAATAAGTAGTAAAAGCAGAGCACATACACACTGACTCCATTCCTTCTATTTGGACAGATAAAAATTATCTGAAGGATATGAATCTTGCAGGAATTTTATGAGTTAGACTATTGCATCATTTCACATCTGTATTCCAGAATTATTTTGGCTATGTTTGTACTTTCTAGCCAAAGTTTCAGGTACTGTCTAGTGCCTTCTACAGAGGATGATGCCTTTGCGTCATTGCACCTGTCGTGAATTTTGCTTTTATTGTTTGGGGGTAAGGGATGTTTTTTAACACTTATTTGGCTCCATGTCAGCAATACCAAATGAAATCTTTGGGAAATGCAGGGAAGACACTAAGAAAAAGACTGTGGTGAAAATGGAGAATACCTAAAGGGATGCTGTTTGGACATATGCACTTCCTCCAATTGTTCCACCTTTGGCTCTTTAGTGTTGCCACCTATCTCGCTCCTTATCCTTTACCTTTCACATGGGCTTTTTTTGGTTACAGCTGCTGTTCTTCCACAAAAATGGTACATTAATAAAATGGAAATGCCAAATCCCTGCTCTCTTCTGACTGATGTGCATTTTGCCAAACATAAACAGCTGGAGTTTTAAGCTCTGTGTTCTGGATTATACACGGCTGGGAGATGAGGGAGTGAAGGGGAAACCACCCTAAATTTTCTGTTTAGCTTTTATACATAGAAGAATCTAAGAAACAATTAAAGTGGTCTTAGCCAGGGTTATCACTGAGTACGTCACAGTGTGAAATAACACCACATTACCACATTCCTCAATATTGTAACTATGGCTGACATAGGGGGCAATATTTGTCAGTGTATCTTCATGTAAGCAATTTACACCAGGGACTCCACTTTCCACTTCTACTAGGAAGCACCACGCTACCTTGTTGGTCTGCTTCAGCCATGATTTCCGTGCTGAGAGCCAAAAGGTAATGCTAGTAATTTGCTGCCCAGCGAAGTATTTACAGCAAAGTAGCACTGGCATGGAGCACATAGCTCTCTGTGTGGGACAGATGTCAAGCTGTAATGTTGTATTTCTAGTGGATTTACATTGCCATTGTCTGTGTTTTCAAGCAGTATAATGAAGTTTGTGCATTCTGTAAGATTGAGAAGAATTTGTCACAATGTCTCCCCTAAATGGAAATAAAAACATCGGGTACTACATTCAGTACTTTAACACATTTCATCATTTATGTCACCATGTTAAGGAAAATAAGAGATTTCTCAAGAGTCCTGCTTGGAAGAGGGCTGTGTCCTATGCTCTCCAGTTTTCAGAGAACAATAAACTCTTCAGCAAAGCCTTCCAAGCTCTTTCTATTTCTCCCTCTCAGTATCTCCTGTAATTGGACCTTCTTCAGGAACTCTCCTTTCACTATGACAGAACTAATTGTATACTACTTAGTTTCTTCCTAATAAATTCCACCTCTCCTATTTGAGAGTTTCAGCTTCTAATTTCACCTTGTTTCTCACAATGCAATACAAACTCCCTCTCTTACTGTTCACTATCAAAACTGACTAGCCATTGCTTCAGGCTAGAGATCTTCAAATCCATTTTCCTCAGAGCCAAAAATATATTCCCTAGTAAAAATGTGAAACTACAACAATATCTTTTACAAAACACTTCACAAACAATCTCTCATTCACACCTGTCTTTTAATAAAACACAAAACCTAGCATAGTCAAACTGACTTCTACTCTACAGCCCTACTTACTTCTCGACAAGTCTCAATTTAATCTTTTCCCTTCCTAGCTAATACTTATGAAGGAAAAATACCAATTTCTCTGTATCTTTAATTAAAAGATGTTTACTTCATCCCTTTCCTATAGATCTGAAATAAATAAAAGCAAGAGTTGGCATACCTTTCTGATACTACTATAATTCAAAATACCCTCAGCTTACCATCCATGCCACATCTTACAACACTAAGCACTTAATGTGGGGGAGTGTTTTTTCCATTTCTTTGTTTGTTTTGTAGCTAACCACAGTATTTAATAAAAGATTAATTTATTACCTTTTCATCTAAATAGGGCATCTAAAAATCTATTTTAAAGGTGAGCCCCAGATCCAGAGGGCACCTGAACCCTATATAAAATACAGTTTACATGCATGCCAAGGTGCTTCTATTAAACAATAAGCTCCTTTCTTGGATGGGGGATAAACTTTGTTAGGCATAACTGAAGTGCAGCTCTAACACACTTTTATTATCCAGAGGCCTAATTCATTACTATTATGTACAAAAACAGCATTAAAGCTTTTATATGAAGACTTTGGGAATACTTATTAGAACCAGAAACAGTGCATCCTAGAAATTTCTGTAGAGAGTACGTTTGCTGTAGCACAAGTGATAAAGCTATTACCAACAGCCAAGTTTCCTTCCTACGTTTCATTTCTAAGTAATTTCTGCAATGAAGACAGAAGTGTAATAGACATGAAGGAATGTGGCAATCCATTTGTTTTATTTCTATTAAATTATTGCTGATTGCAGGTTTGGAGGATGTGTGGGTGAAGTTTGCTGATTTATTTCAGTTTGGTCAGGAATGCTTTTTTAAAACACCTTTAACCTTTTTCTTCCAAACAGTTAATTTGGGTCACTACTTTTGCACTGAAGTTTTGATTGTTAGAGGAAATACTTCTGCATACTTTTGCTCTGCTGTAAGACAGGCAATATGTTGTGGGCCATATGCCAACAGATTTTAACCACAAACTTAGGGAAAGGAGACAGATTAGATTGTCTTTAGGTGGTCTTATAATCAGGGTTTCTCAGTATTCTTTTTTGCTAAGAGTAAGTATTCACCACTAAAGTGGTTCTATGTCATACAGATGGCATATCCACAGGAATAGGGCAAACTAAACTGCCTGAGCTGCATTCCTCTATTCTCTGATAAGTGCTCTACAATTTTCTCACAGAAAAACTCTTTAAGGTGTCCACCCAAATAATATACTTTAAGATCTTCAGTGAGTTCCAAACTATTTTTCATCTTTCTGCATGCAAGAATCTTACTCGGTAGAGGGAGGTATTAAACAAAGCCCTGGAGGTTTATGATGATGAGGAAAAGTCTAACTTCTATACAAACATTTACAAAAACTGTTCCTTTTAAAAGCTGATGGTCAAGGAACAAAGAGAAACAAGATCTCTTCGGTCACAGCATCTACCTGCCTGCTATTGCACGTTTTCCTCCAGTAGCAAACCTTCTAGTTTTTTGGCCAATCTAGCTTTAACCACCTAAGACACAGATCAAACAGATTCTCCACCAACTCTCTAGGGAGACTACTCAACCATTTAATAAATCTCTGTGATACTTTCTTGATACTACTATTTAATGTCTTTGCTTTCTTAAAGTCTTCCCTTTCTGTGAAACAGCCAGCAATTGTGGGCTCTTATGCTGTGCATTCTTTCATTCCATCCCCTACTCCTTAGCAGCTGTTAGTGGCAGAGCAGGATCAGCTGATGTGTGACTGACTCCTGTAGTGACAGCCCCATCTGGGCCTGTCCAGATCTGAGAGTGTGTGAATGCCCTGGTCCAGAAAATGCATTAACACAGTGGGTGTTCCAGGGAGCTGTGAAGGAGGGGTGAGCCATGCACCCCATAGGTGGGAACTCTAGGGTTTTTCAAATATGTAGCAGACTAGCCAGGTGCACAGTTTTTGTGATACAGCAGCTGGGGAGGGACATTCCTCTCCTATGCTGAAACTGGCACAAGCATATTGCAAAACCTGACTGCTTCCATATTCCATCTTGAATTGAACCACGAACATGCAAGTGAAAACAGTCAGCTGTCAGACCACTGCAGTCAACAGTGCAAAGCAAGTTATTTCTTAGGCAGCGCAACAGACAACAGGCAGAGTATGAACTCACAAAACCTAGATGTGTCTCTAGATAAAGGGAGTGTCAGTAACCACTGACTTCCATTCTATAGCCTAATGGCTGAAATTCCTAAGGATGTTGCTTGTTTCAGTGTTGGGTTTGGTTTGGTTTGGTTTTTTAAAACATTTTTAAGTTTACAGAGACTATTTTGTTATTTTTAATTGTTTAAAGGATCTTAAATGAATGCTGCAGCAGCACACTAAGGGCTTTAATATTTAACTAAGTTCCTATATAAATGAAACCTTTAGGGGTTACACTCATGATCCCTGAAGGCATGTTAGTGCAGTGCTGAACCCACACTAAAAATCTGATTAGGCCTGAAAATGATTTGCAGAACCAGAACCCATGTAGAGTGCTTTTTTTCTCCAATCTCATCATCTCTCTGGTGCTTCTGCTTTGTAGAAAACTGGAATTTGTTACTAAGGAATGAGTCTCAGGAACTTGCAGAAGCAACCTCTTTCTCCTGAGAAAGAATGAGTAAACGATGGGCACTCACATAAGACAGAAACTTCGGCTTTTGCTTAACACGCCAGTAACAAATGCATGCAGGACTTGAGGACATGAGGAGGCAGCTTGCTGCAGGGGGAGGCAGGGAAGGAAATGCAGAGCTAGCAAGACAAATAACTTAAATCAGCTTCCCACCTTAAAAAAAAACATCAGGTCACAACAGAAGTTTCTACATGAAAAGTAGCCCTGTAATGCTGGCACATGAAAAGGATGTTGGAGAGCTTTGTCCTGCAAATTAAGACATTTTCTACCCAATTCATAATCTCAAGGGTTACCTCAGAAGCAGAAGTGAAAAGCAATGCCATTTTCTTGCCCCAATTAAGAAGACCTAAGTATGAACTTCCGACACTCGCTTAGCTTCTCCTTCTCTAATTACTCCCAGCTGGACATCCTCATTTGATAATAAATATATATATATA
>NW_008631331.1:0-1597 GCF_000691845.1 Merops nubicus | reverse complement strand
ATTTCCGTCCTTTGGTTCGTGACACCTGTCAACTGGGTTTAACCCACAACTCTAAGTAATGTAGTCAATAAGGCATACTGGAGTCAATTTCTACTTCATACTAGACAATTAAAACACAGAGAAAGCTATTGTTGTGCTATTAGAAGCAGTTATAAAAATAACTTAATTGTATTTGATGAGTGTAAGCATTCAAAACACACACCAAACTGTATTGTAGAATTAGCTGAAATAGCAACAATTTCAGTTTTTAAAACCCTGTAAGTAATAATAATAATAATAATAAAAGGCAAGCAATACCCAGAGATCATTCCACCTTTGTTAGAGTTCTTTATGAAATCATATTATATTATAATGTACTTCAAATGCAAAAGAACTTTATTCTTCATACAAGCACCTACAGTCTATGTAAGTATTCTCAGTTACAGTCTATGTAAGTATTCTCAGTTCAAGGAAGATGATGTACAGGTCACACTCCAGTTACAGTGATAGACTGATTATTTATGAAAATAAAGGAAATAATAGTGAGCAACACAGATAAATAATTATCAATAACTAGCAGATCAAACGTTCAAAATATTAAAATATTATTCTGAGAATACTCTTTTTTGACATGATAGATGAGCTACATTTTCACATGAAAGTTCAAATGTCAATTATCAAGGCCCGCTATCAGCATTTTCACAAATTAGACTAGACAGCTTGAGTGATTTGGTCCCTAATGGATTGCAATATCAGTATAGAAGAAGTGGAAAAATAGCACAAGATTCATTGGTTTTGTTTAAAACCAAAGGGGATCATTGTGATTATGTGATCTGGCCTGCTGCACAAAAAAAATGGCCACAAGATTTCTTGGAATTTACTTCACTCCAATGGCTAGTTTAAAAATCTTAATTTTTAGAGAAACACAGCTCCCTGAGTAAATATCAGTCATCAGAAATATTCTGTAACTATAGAGACTTGTTTCAATGATTACTTATCACCCTTGCTAGCACATATTATTAGTAGCCCTACATGGTTAGCTCTAATTTCCAGCTTCTGAAAGCTTACTTGTTGGTTTGTTTTGTTTTGTTTTGTTTTGTTTTGTTTTGTTTTGTTTTGTTTTGTTTTTGGTTGGTTGGTTGGTTGGTTGGTTTTTTTTTTTGGTTTTTGGTTTTTGGTTTTTGGTTTTTGTATGGACAGGTCAGGCTTTTTTTTCCTTCACGAACAAGGTTAAAATAATTCCTTAATCTTTGTACTACCTGCCTGGTTGAGCATTATTTTTCAAACACAAGGTGCTGTGATTGAATTTTCACACTTGCTTCCTAAGTTGTTGCAGTGACAGATTTGTGTCCAACAGTCATTTCTAGCTCCAATGGCACAACATCTAGCCTGGAGCACTCTCTAGGAACAATATCTGTAACCAGAGAACCATTGCTGATCTCCCTAATTGTATGGGCAACCATGGTCATTTCTTTAGGACCTTCTGTTCAAAATGTCAATGCATCAGGCTATAAAAGTCATTCTGCTGAAGCAAAGCTGAATCTCCAACTTGGATTAATTTCTAGAAATTATGAGACATGTCTATACCTCAGTGTGGTGGTTTAAACCACTTTTGTTG
>NW_008631330.1:0-11421 GCF_000691845.1 Merops nubicus | reverse complement strand
GCACCGGGCACCGCCCCGGGCACCGCCGGCGTTTTCCCGCTTCCTGCTTGCAAAAATAAAGGCTGGGGACGCAGTGGCACGAATCTCTTTGTGATCTCTTTATTCGCAGCTGCGATCTGCAGCGAGGTACTGGCAACTGCAGTTGGCAGGAAATAAAAAAAGTTTAAAAATGGCAATTTAAGATACATTCGGGTTTATTAATCGGGCAATAATAAGCTGCAAGATCAATCCTGCAGGCAGATAGGACTATGCAAACGCTGCAGCACGTTAATCTGTGGGAGAGTTGTCATCATGGTGATGGAAGATAAAACCATATTTTTTACTCTGCATATTGGCGGTGAGTTCGTTTTGTTATTCAGCAATCACTTGAGTATTCTGCATGTCCAAGTCACATGACTCTGGTGGGTTTCGTTAGCCTGTGAACTCACAAAAGCAAAACCTGAAGCAACCAAGGAGGAAGAATATTTGTAGACCTAATTAAAGAGATAAAAGGACCAAAGCTACTTACACCTGCATCGAAAAGAAAATAGCTTCTGAGCAGTATGAGGCAGACTGCTGCCAGCTCTAGGAGACACAGAGACTGATTTCCAGAGCAGTCAGAACTGGCACTCAGAAGACCTTTGTTCTACTTTCTGTCCTGAGACAAAGCTACCACCTCTCATTAGGAAAATTGCTTTCCTCCTCGGTAGGGTAACACGGTTTCCCCGTGTGCCACCTGGAAACGGGAAGGCTCAGCCTCGGCAAGATGCTGCCAGGTTTGGTTCATTAGTGCGTGCAAGGCAGGTGCAGTAGCACAGCAAAGCATGCGTGCCGCTAAAGTCATCGTTACCTGCCAGGCCTGGTCTGAATCCCTTCTGAGGAACATCTATCGCAGAGCACGCAGGGTGTCCTTACGGTGTCCTACCTGAGAAAAATTACACAACGGTGGTGCAGGGGCCCAAACACAACTTGGCATCTCTGTCACCTAGAGAAGTCCGTGTGCTGCCGTCCCATGCTGCAGGAAGGGCAGCCCAGCCCAAGCCAACTCCACGAACGCAGCAGAAGCACGCCCTCCCTGCCGTACACCGGCACCACCTCCCCACCGAGCCTGCCCCGAGTCACCTGAGCACGACCGACAAAAGCCGTGTGGATAAATCTCCTGCCAGGTCAGAGCACTGAACTGGCCTCGTGCAAAGGAAGGAGGAGGTGAGGCTGGACACAGCTGCCAGTCCTCAGGCTGGTTTAAGTTGTAGAAATGCAGACTAAGAGAAGGTGAGTGGGAGCCAGGGCTGCTGGTCTGCCCTTGTGTGATGCCAGCAAGTTCATTACCAGTTTTGTACCTTCATTTCTCCACCTGCAGGACTGTATCACTGTTAGTAAGAGAGGGAAGCCTGTGACATCTAGTTTATCAGTGCTTTTAAGGTGCCCTCTTAGATGCAAATAGCTGCAGAAGAACCTGGTACTAGTTAAAAAACAGACCGCACAAAAGAGGAAAAGCTTTGATCAGGGAGATGCTGGAGAAAGCCCTCCTGCACACACATGATTTCCTTGGGTGGGGAGGAAGGTGTCCTCTCAGCTCAGCCCCAGGCCTGTGGGCTCTGGGTATATCTGCAGCTGGTGGGGCAGAGCCCTGGCTTGGCCCAGTCCATTTCTGTTAACAGGAGACCCACGTCCTGGGCTGTTAGGAGCAGACATCAGTGGTGAGTGATAAGAGTGTTCCTCAGCTCTCTCTTCCTAAAAGTTTAATTTTTTCTTTCTTTTTACACAATATAAAAAGCAATCCAAAATTGTGGGTGAAATTTCCTCCTTTGTTCTCCACCGCAGAGCGCTCCTGGAATCAGCTGTGGCATACCTTTGTCAGGCAGAGGATAACCTCACGCCAGGTTCCTGTGTCACTTGCTAGCTTTCTTGGTGTGACCAACAGCTGTGCCAGGCAGTGGCTCTTTGTGATGAGTTTCTGCTCCTGACTCTGAGTAATGTGCCATCTTCTCAGGCTGACGAGGCAGGATCCTGCCTGCCTTGAAGAAGGTATGAATCCTGGCACTTGGGAGGACCTTGCTGCCCAGGGTGGATGCCTCTCTTTTGGCACAGATGAGGGCTCCAGTTCACAGTAGCAGAATGAAAATAGAAAGACAGTGGTAAGAAAGTAGCAAAGGGAAGCGTTGAGCCCCCCTCTTGTTTTGACCTGGCTGTGTGGACACCCACACACACACCTCCTGGCCAGAATGAATGTGTGGCCCGGGAGGAACCAGAGTGTGGTGCAGTCAGCAGCCCAGCACACTTAGTTTCAGTAGCCTGTGAAGAAAGCTGTATTCCTCATCTGACTACTTACTTACTTGATAATATCAAACCCCAACGAAAACCCCTAAAAGTGAAGCCATTTGAAACCCAATGCCGGTTGTTCCCAATCACTAACATGGCTCCAAGGAAACTTGTTCTTTGCCTTTAAGGGACCTTCCCAGAGGTCAGCGGATGCCCAAGGTTATAGTGATCAGTTTTAAGACATTTACCAGTGCAAGAATTTCAATCTTTTTCAAGCACTCATCCCTCTAAACCAGGAAGTCAGAATGTCTCCAGCTTTGATTTTCTTCCCTTTGTGACCTCTAATCTCGATTTACTGATCTTTCTGATCCAATCAGAGACAATAAAGCATGGTATGTCTTACACAATCTCTTTGCTTTAGTCCTTGGACCAAAAGGGACCCTCCCTTTCTCTCCTTAGTTTGTAAGATGGCAGTGAACAGCAATAGCAGGGGTGCAAAAAAACTCTGCTGTTTGCTGATTTTGGAAGGGCCTGCAGAGAAGTCCAGGGAGCATATCACCATGGCTGTAGTACCTACAAATCCTTGACACTGTCTGGGAACATAGAATCACAGAATCATTATGGTTGGGAAGGACCTCTAGGATAATCGAGTCCAACCTTCATCCCAACATTTCCCTAACCACTAGACCATAGCCTCAAGTGCTACATCTACTTGTTTTTTTGAACACCTCCAGGTATGCTGACTTCATCACCTCCCTGGGCAGCCTGTTCCAGTGCATAACCACTCTCTTAGTAAATAAATTCTTTCTAATATCCAATTGAAACCTCTCCTGGCACGACATCAGACACTCCCCACAGTGCCAAATGCATTCACCCTCTTCCAGGGACAGGCAGCTACCCCACCTCTGGCCATCTGGGACATTAAAAGCTTGGAGAGAGCCTGCTCACTCCTCTGACACTCATCCAGTGTACTTCAGCTCTTCGGGGTCCTGCAGTCTCTCCTCTTCATCGCTGGGTACAGCCTGGGACCCTGCTTTGACTCTGTGCCCTGAACAATCTAACACCAGCCCGCAGTGGCTGTACTGCTCAGGGACAGCTGACCGCCTGGAGATCCCTAGGTAAAGCTGTCTGCTCTCCACTAGCTATGCAACACTTCCCTCTTCTCACCATTGGCTTTCCAGACCAGCTTCCTCAAATTATCATTATAATGATCTAACTTACTAAAATTAAAAAAAGGGGGAACTAAAATGCAGTAAACACACAGTATCTTGCTTTTATACTCCAAGCTTTGTCACCCTTATCTTGTCTAAAGCAGATTCCCCCTGCTTCTGCTGGCATGTTGGTCATGAGAAATCTGCTATCGCATGACCACGCGTGCACTTCCACCGGCAAGAGGACAGCTGTGGCCTTTTGCCTGCCCTCTTCTCTAGCCCCTGCCTGCAGCACAAAGCCGCTCCAGCAACCTGCTGATGCTTTCACCTTGGCATTCCTTAGCTTGTTTCTAAGTCATACAGCAGCAAGGGACAAAAGCAAAAAGCTAGCTCTGCTCAGGACTTGATCACCACATACCAACCATAGGAAGCAACTGCCATCGTCTTATCTCGTGGCAGATCTCCAATCCGAGCTTCTACTGCAGTGCCGAGGACATTGCGTGTAGCAGGAGGGGTTACCAGCATCTCTGCTCACTGATAAAATGCAGCTGCTGGAGGCTGAACATCATAAACACACACAGTGTGGAGCGAGGGTCTAAACGGGGCTGCGGAAGGCTGAGCCCCACGGAGCGGGCAGCAGCTGGCCCACGGTGCTGCAAAGCCACACTCTGCCACGTCCTCACCCACCAGGCAAAGGAGACACAAACACCTGCAAGAAACAGCTTGGGACTCGTTTGACAGCTCCTGCTCAATTGCAAGAGCCACAAAACCACTGCAGTTGTGATCCCTTTGATACTGGGAGGCAGCAACGCTGGCACCTTCCCTTGCACGCCAGCTCACTCCCCGGGATGCGAAGGCCCACATCTCTCTTGTGCTCTGCCTTTGAGTCACAGTCTCCTACAGAGGCCATGGACAACACGCAGAGCACAGTGGATGTCCTCTCAGGCAAGTGCCTACACTTGCCCTGGTAGGACAGGTGAGGAGAAACAACCACAGGCTGCTGGGCCACGGTGTGAGGTTGGCATCACACAGCTTTGCACTTACCCATTTGGCACCACCATAGTTACCTGGAGCCTGGACTGGTGGAAGCCAAAGCCCGTGGAAAGTTCAAGTGTCATGGAGCAAAGGGGTGTTTTGATGGCCCAGGATTTGGGCTTGAGAACAGAGAGGCACCTACACCCTATTTATGACTGTAATCCCAAGAGGCTGTCACACAAACAATGACAATCACCGGCATCCCCGGCGGGACCCCTGGCTGGCCTCCTCAGCTACAGAGGTTGTCCAACACCACCAACACCTTCCCACTTTTACAGCCCATGCTAAATATCAACTAATTTATTTTTTACAGCTGTGCTGGAGGATAATTCCATATGATTGTTCTACGTACTCAAGTGGAGACGATGATCCAGGGAGTGAAGTAACTTCCCTGAGGCCAGAGTGAGTCAGTTACTTTGTCAGATCTGGATGCTTCTGAACATGAACATTTCTGAAAGGTTTTTTTTTTATAATCTATAGGAATGTTACAAAAATAGGTACAGAGGGAGGTGCGCACAGCCAGCACAGAACTGCACAGGCCTTTGCAGCAGAGGCCTTCTTCTGGAACCAAGGTTTTGTTAGAGCAGTTTTACCAAAGCAGCAGGTTCTTCAGGCTGTTCCTTAACAAGCCCTGAAGCCTTCACAGTGAAGGTCTGGTGTGCCTGAGACTGCTCAGCTCATTACACTGGTGGCTTTGAAGCCATGGGGATAGGGAGGACAGGCTGATGGGTGGCAGTGCTTGGACTGCTCTGCAGGACCCACAGGCTGCCTGCCACCACTCTGCTCTGCAGGGTGCATTGTGCCATGGGCTGGACCCACCCCACCGCCTGAGCCCTGCAACCAGGTGTTCTGTGGCAAAGGTGGCCGTGTCATGCTGCTGTTGTACTCAGAATGTGTCACGGGACAGGAGCCTGGTGCCACATAACCACCATGAGCAAGACACTTCATAGGACAGGTGACTTGCACATCAATTCTTCCTTAGCAGTGAGTCAGTGCCAAGGCGTCCCAAGGACGGTGCTCCACGGGCAGGACCCAAACCGGCTGCACACGTGCTCTCCAGGATCTGCAGGCCCACCCTGGGTGTGAAAAGCTGGGGGTTGTCTGCAGACGCCCAGGGAGCTCTTTTGGGACACTCCCTGGAAAGGACGCAGACATGTCCAGCAGCGCAGCGCGATTCCCTCCTCAAACACCAGCCACCTCTCTGCAAGCACGGGGTGCTGCACGTTGGCTTCAGATCCATCTGCCTCGGCTCTTTCAAGTCACAGATTTCGCAATCCCCTCGCCTGCTCTAAAAGAAGCAGCAAATTCCGTATCAATAGCAACCACGAGAAGCCTGGATAATTTTGAGCGCATGTTTTTGAAGAGGGTGACAAAGATACTCAGCCTTGAAGGATAAGGGTGTGTGGGAAGTGAGGTTTGCTTAGCTTTTAATCTTGGACAACACTTTTCAATGCCTTGTGCCTCAGCAGCTGCATTTTTGACCCCGGGGAGTTATGACTCACTGTTTGCAAATCCCTGAGCCACCAAACTGAAGGTATGCCCTGCAAAGCACAAGCTCCTAGAACTGAAATGGTTATAGGTGGGTGTTAAAGCTTCGTTTACTCTGTTCTAGCACTCAGGGCTGGCTCCATACCCCTGTCTGAATTTCTGGCACATAGAAAATAGCACTTCTTACTTTATTGAGATGAACAGGGTCTCTCTGGGTTTGTCTCCTTCAGTGAAGTCCTCAGCCAACATGAGAGCAACCAGGCTACAAAAGATGCATTATCCTATCTACAGCAGCACGCCAGCCTGGGGAACATCGTCTCTGCCCAGCCTGCACTCGGGCCCTCTGCCAAATTGCTTCGGACACTGGGGCCACCCCAGCCTGAGAGCCAGGGCTGGCCTGCTGAGTACAGGGCAGAGGCTAAGGCTGCCTTTCAGCTGCTCCGGGGTGATCTCTGGGGGACGATGTGCTCTGCTGCCTGCCAGCCTCCCATTGGAGTGGATCCTTTTGCTGAGCGACACCTGAGACTCGGGGAAAAACAACCAGACACCCATCTAGCATTTCTTAGCAGACAGGTAGGAGAGCTGTGGGTGGGGAGCCTGAGTCCCACCAGTAAAGAAGTGAGTAAGAAAGAACCATCTTTTATCCTTGAGGTTCTGTTTTTTCCCGTTGATGTTCAGTGTTTTTCTTGTGACTGCATTCACTGCTGCAGATCAATGGTGTTCACAGAGGGTTAACGCTCTCTCTTTTTGGGTCATACCTCCAGCAGCCTGCGGTGGGAAGGAATCACCACCAGCCATCTGGCAGGGCACCGTGGGATTGACTCTGGGGAAGGGGACACTGTGGACCACCATGTACAAGCACACCCAAGGTCCATGAACAGCCAGGCTTAGGTCAGAGGCTTTGATGGAGCCTGGAAGGGGCACAGGGGCTGCCTTTGCAGGAGAAATGTAAATCCCAGCTCCCAGGGAGCACCATCCGGGGAAGCCCCTGCCTGCAGGTTCCAAAATGTAGTATCCTGGTGAGAAATCTGCATTTTCTGACAGCAGGCACAGCACGCACAGGAGGCTCCTGGAGGAAGCAGAAGGCACAGCAAGAGCTGCCAATCTGCAAAGGACCCCCTCTTGCTGCCGTTAGCGGGATCTTCAACTTCCAGCTGTCTGCAGCAGATCCCGCAGAACTGAGGCTTTAAATCCAGGTTTAAACTCTGCCTGAACAATGGGCTTCCGAAGTAAATACACCAGCAAGCACCTTCCTTCCCAGAAGCAAGCTGAGAGAGGACGCATGCAAAGGATTCTGCGCAAAGAGGAAGCTCAGTTACTGAGGCAGGGACAATGCCTCCTCGCTGGGCTTCAGTGGCAGCGAGGACAGGATCGTGGCCCTGGGACCGTGTTGCTCTGAGGCAGGTCCCACACTGAGCTGCAGGACCTCGAAGGCTCAGAAGGATGAATGCATTACAGCCTATCTGAGAGGCTGGGCACTAAGCCACAGCACGGTCAGTGGGACACCCCAGGGAGCCAGGAAGGAGCTCCATCTGCGAGCCCAGGCGGGCACAAGTGGCAGTGCTGCCTGCAGGCCTCAGCCATGGCCCCAGCACACCTAGCCCAGGTCAGGTGCCTCGGTGCCAGCCACGTGGGTGCCCCTAACTTGAAGCATGCAGGTTTCCATGGGGTGCTCTTTCACAGCACGTCTCCCCATGGCTTTTTGGCCAAACATGGTGCTGTTGGCTCCACTGCTGGCCCTGGGAGCTGAAGCCCTGGGGCAAATGGGCAGCTCACAGAGCTGTGGTCCTATGCCAGGACCTGCAGGAGGAGCTGAACCCAGCCTGTCTGCAGCTCGAGGGTGTGATTTAGCCACTGCCCCAGGAACCAGCATCGCCCCTCTCTACCCATGGCTGGGACTCCCAGCCTCCTCTTCTGGAGTGTGGAAGGACAGCAGCTTCCCTGCCCCCGTGGTTCTCTGTGAAAGGCAGCGTTTGGCTTTTCAAACCAAGATTTGCCCCCTGTCCTCCAAATGCTTCCTCTGGCGTTGCCAACACCAGTCTGCCCAAGGCATTCTCAAGCTGTAGTTCTATGTGGACAGGCTGCTCTAGGCTTGGGCCAAGGGAGGGTGTTGTATCTGGGTCCTGTCTGCAATGGGAGGTACTTGAGGGGCAGCCCTGATCACAGCTTAATTATCTGATACAGTTAAACCACCACTGTTCTCTTTATCCAAAACATGCTCTGATCCCTAACAAAATCCAGGCCCACCAAGCCAAAGCAGGTCTCCTCGAGTGGGCAAGGCAGCCATTCCTTGCTCAGGCTCTGCCTTTTAATGGCACACGTGCAGCAGATCTCTGCCGTTAGCAGCCCACCATGCCCATCTATGGTGATTTCAGTTATGTTTCTAGTAAGCTTAAAAAACAGGGTTAGAAGTACTTTTTATAGTGATGATGTGTCCTCCTTGCTGCAGTTTTTTCCTCCCTACTGCGACAATACCTGTCACATAGTGGTCTCACCCCCTCAAAGACGCTCTCCCATTTTCTACCGGCAGGTTTCCCTGTGTGCTTCCCAAAGCTTCCTTCAATTGCTGAGCACAGACAGTTTTCTCCATTAGTTTTTCTTAGTCTCGTGGTCTAATCTGGGAAGGAAAAGAGATTTGTTTTTAAACATGGGAAGAAATTATTTTAAAGAAAGGTGAATATTTTAAGGGGGACTACTGCAGATTCTTGAAGTAGCTCAGGGAAACCCCAGAGGAGCAGCCCCTGAGCAGACAGTGCCCGTTAGCACTGTCTCTGTGTGAGGGCAGGACACGTTTCCAGGGCAGCCAAACAAAGTGTAGGAGCTGAGCCCCAATCAGCCCCCTCCAGGCCCATCACTCCCATGGAAATCACAGGCGAGCCTCAAGCAAGCATCACTCTGTGTTTTGCTTGGCAGAGGCTCAGCAGGAGTTGTGCTGACTAGCTGAAAAATAAGGTTGTAAAAATAATGAAACGCGAGGACGGCTTTTTTTTTTTTTTTTCCCACCCCGGCTGCTTTTTGAGGGCCTTAGCAAGGCTAAGTAAACTCTGAGGTCACTCTGCCAGGTCATACCTGTGCTCTCCTGGCTGGGAACCACAAAACCTTGCCCAGGATTAAACAGAGAGAAGAGCCCTCCACCTCTCAAAGACAGCCAGAAAGCTGCCTTGATTTCACATGGCTAGGATTAAACACCAATAAAATATGAAGCGTGGATTTTTAACTTGGTCTATCATGACAGCCATATGCCTGTAGTTTTTTCAGGATTGCTGTTAGTTCTGTATTAAAATTTGCAAGCTGAGGTATTGCTCGGCCTCTGATTCACACGCGCAGCCCTGTTCAGCATATCCTACCCCTGACCTGGGCTCCGAGGGCAACACGTTATATCACGGTCCCTGTATATTCCCGGTGCAGGCTCCCTGCTGCTATGAGGCTCATACTGGGATAAATCCTGTTCCCTGCTGCTACAGGCTTCAGTGTGCTCCTGTGGTCAGAGCCAACCCTCTCCTTCAGGAAAACAACTCTCCTTTCCGCCTTGAGAACAAATTGCTCTGACAGATGACACAGCTCCGCGTTTGGCATCGGCCCTGTAAAAACACAGCAGCGTAAGGTTTTTCCTGGGGTGCAGTTCTGTCCATGGCTTATCCTGGCAGAGGCATTTATTAGACTGCTCTTGTCCCTCAGCCCTGGCAGACGGCTGGGCTGGCACTGGCTCTACCACGGCTGTTCCTCTCCCACTGCCTGGTGTCCCTGAGGATGACAGGCTCTCTCCACAGCATGTCACTTGGAGCTGGGATTACAGCAGCGCCTGGATGGCCACAGGGTCTGATCACCTCCCTGCTTCCTGACCCACAGCTCTTTGGGGCATTACTATTGGAAGGGGACATTCCCCGCAATGAGAGGGGCTGGCAGAGCCAAACTCGTCCTTGAAGCAAGAAGCCCAAAAGCAGCAGCTTTTCAACCAGAAGATAAATTTAGGTTATGTGGTCGGGCTGAAGTCTTGGAACAGACACTGTGCAGGCTCAGCATGACTCAATTATCGCAATTAGAAATGGATCTGAACATGGGGTTAGAGTATAACAGCCTGATTCAGAGCTCACCAGGGTCTGGGATAGGTCAGACGTTGAAACTTTTGCACTTGCCAGCAAGCTCTGGGCTGAACCCATTAGAGAGCAACCTTTGGCCCGGGATGCAACGACTGAAGCCCAACTATCTCCAGACACAAGGGGAACGTGCATTTATTTCTTTCCGTTTGCCAGGAGAAATGGCCCCAAGGGACAGAGGAGAAATAAAAGCTGGAGCTGTGCACGTTATTAAAGATGCAGTCTGGAATTCATTTATTCCTTGTGACACGAAGGATGAGGGTTGAAGGAAATAACAGTGACAGCTGCACCTAGCAGAGGAACTTTCCATAGCAAAACCAAGCTGGACAACCGGAGGGAGTCCCCAGACACAGCACTGCTGGCCAGCCTTAAATTAGAGCCAGCTCCTTTGCTCAGACCTCCAAGTTTCATGGTTGTTTCTCCCTGAACCTGCCTACCCAGTTCCAGGGCCCTGAAGCCCAGTTCCTTGGAGGGCCAAGACAAACATGCTTTTCCTGGAGAGCAGAGGATCAGGAACATGTCCCTAGCTGGAAAAGCAAGGCTGGGGAGGTGGACACCCACTGTTGTGCTGCTGGAGGATCGCCCTGCTGTCACCTAGAGCCAGCCACTGTGCTAGTGGCACATATGCTAGTGGGGCCAGCTGCCAAATTCACAGGTCCAACACCTAAGTAAATCAAAGGAAAATTGAAGTAATTTGTCAAGAAAATTTCCATTATAGAAATTGTGGGGAAGGCTGGTTAAGAGGTGATGCTGCTTTGAGCATAGGACACCAGGAGACATCCCGTTTTATTTAGCCTTTGCCAAGGGGCTATTTGACTCCAGATCCAAACGCGCAACATTTAGGAGATCCCTTTCCGATACTTGGCAATCTCAGGCCCATTCAAAGAACTATCTGTGGGACTCATATCAGGATCTTAAAGAAAGGTCAAGTCCTGGATCCCATTATGCAAACATGAAAAATCTGTCGTCCCGCAGGGCTTATGGGCAAAACCCCTGCTCTGGCAAAGGCAACAGACAACATCCGCTCCTCACTTTCATCTGCTTTAGATGTTTGGGAATGCAGTGCCAATCACCAGCCATGCGTTAAATCACTAACATTCCCTCTTCTCCAGCTCTCCTTGCCCAAGTCAGTTCCGGGCTGGTCGCTGTGCCTCGTTACCTGCAGCACTTCTACTCTGCCATCATTTCGCTATAGTTATTTTTTTTTAGTGGATTTGGATTCAGCTTAAAACCTACTTGAGTAGGCTTCCGCTAAAAACGAGGCTGAAAGCAGCAGCTCCGAAGACTGCTGGAGAGAAGGTTCAAACGCCCGGAGCCAGCCCCGGGGCTCTGGACGGCCCCTCCCACCCCGGCCTTTCTCCTCAGGCACTCGCGGGGCCGCCCTGCCCCTCGCAGAGGGGCCTCAGGCG
>NW_008631329.1:0-543 GCF_000691845.1 Merops nubicus | reverse complement strand
TGGTGAAGAACCATGAGGGGTGGTGAAGAACCATGAGGGATGGTGAAGAACCATGAGGGATGGTGAAGAACCACAAGGGGTGGTGAAGAACCACAGGGGGTGGTGGAGGAGAGCCTGAAGTGGGAGTTTGCCCCCTGCTTGGCCATGTTGGTGTGGCTGGAGGCCACCTGAGGACCTCGGTGGCTTTGGGGTGGACCGAGTGGAGCCGTGGTGGATCTCCAGGATCATCCCTGGTGGGGGCTTGGCCACACCTTGTAGCACCTGTGGAGCAGCATCCGCGCGCAGGCCGGCACGTTGACCGTGTAGAGGTAGAAGGTGCGGGAGGGCGCGTGGTCGGGGGTCTTGGGGATCTCCTGGAGGAGAAATGGGGAGGTTGTCCCCGTGCCACGTGTCCCCCATGGAAGCCCCAACGTTCCCCCTCCAGCCCTCGTGCTCTCCCTCACCTGCAGGGACACGAAGTTCTCTGAGAGCATTTTGTAGAGCATGTCCTTGGCCTCCTTGGCTGGGATCATGGCGAAATCCTCCACCTGCTTCTGCTCCAGG
>NW_008631328.1:0-1866 GCF_000691845.1 Merops nubicus | reverse complement strand
TGGGGAGGGCACGCACGCGGCCCTGCGGGCACAGCGGCCTGCAGACCGTAAGGGGAGGGTGTCGGACGGGCCGCTGGAGCAGGCAGGGTGCTCCCAGAGAACACCCAGAAGGGTCTGACCACTTCTCAGAGCTACCTGCTCCCACACTCAAAGAGCTAAAGCCTTGTGCTCTTCATGAGCCATTTGGGTCTGCTTGAAAGAAACAGTAAAAAGCCCCAGGGGCTCAGAAATTGTAAAGACATAGTAAAAGACCCTAAAGTTTCAAGCATGAGAGCACCTCTTCCAGTCACACACAAATTGCTTCCATATTTTACAAGTTTTGAAGGGCAGGTGTATATGCTTTGTAAATCAGCAAGCCTGACCCTGAAGCCATCCAAAACTCGTGATCAAAAACTTCTGAGTATTTGAGGTGCAGGTGACATCATTCTCCAAAGGGTTCCTTCATCTAAGTCAACAAAAAGATAGGAATTTTTGAAGCGGAACAACAGAAGCTCTGAAAACTCATTCTGTGTGCTGGGAAACGTGATGCATAATGGGGACACACAGGCATACACACACACACGATCCCCTCAGAATAAGTGAGAAGCAAAGCAGCTCCCATTTTCTGTACTTATAGGGTTAAAATGACCCACAGACAAAAACTCCACCCCTTGTGGTGTACAAGTGTTCAGAAACAAAATCTATCCCTTGGCCTTTGCATCTTTTGCCTGCACTCCTGCACCTCTGCATCCCATGTGGGTACAGCAGGCATGGCCCAGGGATGTGACTGGGGGATGCTGCCACTCAAGTGCTTCTGCAAGGTCTGCAAGATGCCTCTGACTCCCATCACACACCCCTGTCAGGTACAGAAATTTTGTGACACCCACATACACCATTTGCAGCAGAGAATTGAAGACAAGGACCCCAAGGACTCACTCTGGGACAACTGCAGTAGTTCTATCTCTCCTATCTGCCTTGCCCAGGTACCAGGGGTTCCGCTAACAGTTCATGCTTTGGTGTGTCAAAGTTGCCTGATACCAATTTCAGTGTACCATAACGGCTCAGAAGGCTGGACTGTGGCCACTACCAAGAGAGCTCACATTTGTTCATTTACCCAGCAGCAGTCACAAAGGGCTGTGGCTACAAGAGCCAGCCATGCAGCCCAATAGGAGCAGATCTGTCGGGCAAAGCACTTGGGACCAAGGATATGGCATCCACACAGCACACATTTTAGGGGGGCCTATGTCAGACTAGCTGCAGTGTGGACCTATGGACTGAGCTGAGAAGCAGATGGGATGCTCCTGGAGATCATCTTCCAGTTTAGTTTCCTCCACAAGGAATCCAGCCTATGCACTCCAAGGCCTCACCACAGGGTGTTAAAAGTAAAGTGGATGGGAGCATCCAGGAGGTTTGCTCCCAAGGGCATCCCCAGCCTGAGCCAAGCTGGTAACACAGGCACTTCCAGCTCAGCTGCCTGCCCCGGGCACAGCAGTGGAAGAGCCCCAGCACCACTGTTCCCCAGATACTTACTGATGTGTATGAACACCCCACGTGGATCCAGGCACCCTGACACAAGGCAGAAGCACAGAGGGCACTGGCTGAGAAGGGGAAGGAGAGGGAATGTGTTTAGGACAACATGCTTGTGAACGCTGCAGAGGAGGATGGCTACAGAAGGACAGCCCCTGCCTTTGCCCACGGGGATCCCCCAGAACAGGACAGGGTTTTCACTGCCACCCCATCCCCATCTCCACTCCCAGACCACACTGTGCTCTGGCTAGTTGCAGTGACAGAAGAGAGAGGTGTTCCTCACACCCAAGTGCTCTCCCCACAGCTGTGCAAAGATCTGGTCACAGTTGGAGGTGGTGAGGCAGGGGCATCCTGCTCAGC
>NW_008631327.1:0-1991 GCF_000691845.1 Merops nubicus | reverse complement strand
ATGTCCCCAAAACCTTCTTGTGTCCCCATCTCCCTCAGGGATGCAGGGAACCCCTGGGGACATGGATCCAGGTGTCCCCATGTCCTTTCTGTGTCCCTCAGGGACACTGGGAACATCTGGGGACACGGATCCAGGTGTCCCTGTGTCCTTTCTGTGACCCTCAGGGACACTGGGAACATCTGGGGACACGGATCCAGGTGTCCCTGTGTCCTTTCTGTGAGTCCCTCAGGGACACATGAAACCCCTGGGGACATGGATCAAGGATGTCCCCAACACCTTCTTGTGATCCCACGTCCCTCAGGAACCCTTGGGGACATGTCCCCAGGTGTCCCCATGTCCTTTCTGTGTCCCTCAGGGACACAAGGAACCCCTGGGGACAGGGGGCCTGAAATCAAGGATGTCCCCAACACCTTCTTGTCTCCCCATGTCCCTCAGGGACGCAGGGAACATCTGGGGACATGGATCCAGGATGTCCCCAAGACCCTCTTTTGTCCCATGTCCCTCATGGACAGTGGGAACTCCTGGGGACAGGGACCCTGGTGTCCCCATGTCCCTTTTGTGTCTCCCAGGGACACATGGACACAAGGAACCCCTGGGGACATGGATCCAGGTGTCCCTGTGTCCCTTCTGTGACCCTCATGGACACAAGGAACCCCTGGGGACATGGATCCAGGTGTCCCTGTGTCCCTTCTGTGACCCTCATGGACACAAGGAACCCCTGGGGACATGGATCAAGGATGTCCCCAAAACCTTCTTGTCTCCCCATGTCCCTTTTGTGTCCCTCAGGGACACTGGGAACATCTGGGGACATGGATCCAGGTGTCCCTGTGTCCCTTCTGTGACCCTCATGGACACAAGGAACCCCTGGGGACATGGATCAAGGATGTCCCCAAAACCTTCTTGTCTCCCCATGTCCCTTTTGTGTCCCTCAGGGACACTGGGAACATCTGGGGACATGGATCCAGGTGTCCCCAACACCTTCTTGTGTCCCCATGTCCCTTTTGTGTCCCCCAGGGACACTGGGATCCCTTGGGGACACGGATCCAGATGTCCCCAAGACTGTCTGGTGTCCCCATGTCCTCCATGGACATTGGGAACCCTTCTGGATCTGGATCCAGGGTGTCCCCGGGGACACTGAGGACCCTTAGGGACACCCATTGCTGGGGTGTCCCCATGTCCTCTGCACACTGGGAACCCCTGGGGACACGGGTCCAGGGTGTCCTCATGTCCCTCTTGTGTCTCCATGTCCCCCTGGGGACACAGATCCGAGGTGTCCTCATGCCCCCAGGACACTGGGAACCCTTGGGGACACGGATCCGGGGTCACCCCTGTCCCTTTTGTGTCCCCACACTCCCTGAGGGACACGGGGGAGCCCTGAAGGGTGCGGGTCTGGGTGTCCCCGTGTCCCCTCGGGACACAGACCCCCTGGGACCAGGGGTGCAGGGTGTCCCCATGTCCCCTGGGCACGGGGGGACTCGTGGGGACACGGATCCAGGTGTCCCCAGGGTCACTCTTCTGTCTCCCTGTTCCCCTGGGGACACGGGGCCCCCCTGGGGACATGGGGCAGGATGTTCCCATGTCCCCCTCTGCCCGGGGACACGCTCCCCTTGTGTCCCCATGTCCCTCCTGTGCCCTGGCAGGACCTTGTCCCCTCCCTGGCGTCCCTCACCCCGATCCGTCCCTGGGGACACGGATCTGGGGTGTCCCCGTGTCCCTCCCCGTGTCCCATGTTCCCCGTGCACCCCGTGACACGGACCCGGGGTGTCCCTGACCCCCCCGTGTCACGGCCAGGGGACGTCCTTGTCCCCTCCCGCTGTCCTCGTCTGTCCCAGGGGACACGGATCCGGGCTGTCCCCGCGTCCCTCTTGTGTCCCCATGTCCCCCAGGGACACTGGGAACCCCTGGGGACGTGGATCCAGGATGTCCCCGTGTCCCTCGTGTGCCCGTGGCCCTTCTGTGTCCCCATATCCTCTTGGGGACACGGATCCAGG
>NW_008631326.1:0-1434 GCF_000691845.1 Merops nubicus | reverse complement strand
TCCTGCTGCTTCCGCCCCCAGCTCACGTCCCTCCAGAAATCCCCGCAGCGGGGATTTGCGCTTTGATTATTTTTCAAATACCGGTTTGTGTAAAATTTGATTTGAGGAAACATTTTTCTCCCACATGCTGTAGGATTGAGGGCGTGTAATCCCTCCTAAATCGCCTGGACGAGGTTTGTATTGCAATGCCAGTATCAGAGCTAACAAAAGGGGATTAGACGGGAAAATTCTGCGTGAAAACCTGCCGCTCTTTGAGGGCTTTTAGTACAAAGAAGATAAGATAGGTAGAGCAGAGCCATTTTTAACCCAGTTTTTAATGCACTCAGTGCCTCTCCTTTCTGAGGCAGAGGAGAGGGGAGAGGGCAGTGATTTTAACCCTTTCCCTTCTTCTGAATCCGAGGGGCTGGGCAGAAGAGGCTGCTGGGGGGATGCCCATGACAGATGGTTGTCCTGTAGGCCACTGCCAACTCTGAAGCTTCACTTCCCAAGCAGGTGGTGGGGAAGGGGTGAGCCCCTGGTCCCTGAGCTGCGTCCGTGGCTGGATGTTGGGCTGCAGGTGCTGACTGTGCCACTCACAGCCCCTTTGTGCCACCCAGCCTGGGAGCAAAGCGCCTTCCCATCTCACCTGCCCAAAGCTGTGTCCCAGGGAGAGGTGTCCCGCTGTCCTGCCTGGACGGATCGCTGTCCCGCCGTCCCGCTGCCTGTCAGATCCCGTCACTCAGGAGGCAGCATCACGGCAGAGACAGCTGTCAACCTTTGCGGGCGCGTCGCCGCCTGCAAACATATTACAGGAGCTCAGTAAGTGCCAAGGCACATCAGGCCAGGGGAAGAGATGCTCCAGGGGGAGATGAAAGGATCCCTTCAGTGGAACTCATGTGGAATAAGCTTTCCACAGGAGATATTTCCTCCTAATCCTCCTTAGCGCTCAGCTGATGCTTTGAAGCATCGGGGGTTTATATGCCTTTTAAAAATTCATTCTCCCAGCTATAACAGCAGGTATGTGCGTTACCGGCCGCCATGCCCGGGCTCCTCTGGTGCAGGGCTGTGCTCTCAGACCCCGTCCCCGTCCTGCCGCAGTGAGTTCCACACGTCACCTGTGTGCCAGGTGAGAGCAGCCTCCCTCTTCTCTTGGTTTCAAATGCTTTTCTCTGCTGGGGTGATGGGGCGAGCCGGGTTGTGCCAACCATGACGTTTTGGTGATGGGTCTACTGGGGGCAAGTGGAAGGTCATTGTGGGCAGCCAGCAGTGAGCGCTGGCTCGTGGGATGGGAAAACACTCTTACTGCTGCCTTAGCCTCATCCATCTGCCCCTGCTAATTGCAGCTGGACTTAAAGTATAATATTCCACTTATCTGGTCCAGGGATGTGTGTTCGTTATTACAATTGGTTATCACTAAAACCCGTCTGATACCCGGATTTACAGCGTGGCTGGAGA